>NW_016806834.1:2460550-2471361 GCF_001698545.2 Rhinopithecus bieti | reverse complement strand
TTTTGAGACAGAGTCTAACTCTGTTGCCCAGACTGGAGTACAGTGGTGTGATGTCAGCTCACTGCAACCTCTGCCCCCCAGGTTCAAGCGATTCTCCTGCCTCAGCCTCCTGAGTAGGTGGGATTACAGGCACCTGCCACCATGCCTGGCTAATTTTTGTAGTTTTTAGTAGAGACAGGGTTTCACTATCCTGGCCAGGCTGGTCTTGAACTCCTGACCTCATGATCCACCCACCTCTGCCTCCCAAAGTGCTAGGATTACAGGCATGAGCCACCATGCCCTGCAACTTTTCATATTCCTTCTTTTTTTTTTTTTTTTCTTTGAGACAGAATTTCACTCCTGATGCCCAGGCTGGAATGCAATGGCGCGATCTCGGCTTACTGCATCCTCCTCCTCCCAGGTTCAAGCGATTCTCCTGCCTCAGCCTCCTGAGTAGCTGGGATTCCAGGCATGCGCCACCATACCCGGCTAATTTTGTATTTTTAGTAGAGATGGGGTTTTACCATGTTGGTCAGGCTGGGTCTTGAACTCCCGACCTCAGGTGATCCGCCTGCCTCATCCTCCCAAAGTGCTGGGATTACAGGCATGAGCCACCGTCATATTCTTTCTTTAATGCCCAGTCTAAGTAGGGAAGATAAACATTTACTAATATGTTCATTAAAATAAACATAAAACTCAGCTACTCTGGGCACACTGCCTATGGAGTAGCCTTGCTCTGCAAAGAGCGGGGAAAAAAAGAAAAAATATTTAAAATTTTTTGAAAACATAAACATAAAACTTAATAACAATGTAAATACAAAATATTCAGCTAAAATTTGGAAGGGTTCAGACCAATATGAATTACATGATCCATTACATCTGTTTGCCATTGCAAAACAAACAAAAGAAACCCAGCAGTCTTTTGATTTAGTATACTTTTAGTCATTTCAACCATTTCATGAAATAGAAGATAGTTTAAAAGAGAAAAAAAAAAATCAAGGATAGAAGTAGGGCCATATGTTCTTATTTAATATTAGGATATAAAAGAGAAAATACAAGTAACATCAGTGGGACTCCTTCAGTGAGATTTCAACGCCTCATCTCACATATTTTTAGGCTATTAGGTGACATCTAGGGCTGAAGGATTTATTCACCAATCAGTATCTGTTAGGTGATGAACTGTGTCCCCCCAAAATTCCTGTGTTGAAGTCCTGACCTTCAGTATCTCAGTATCGGACTGCATCTGGAGAAAGGGTCTTTAAAGAGGTAATTAAGGTTAAATGAGGTCATTAGGGTGGGCCCTACTCTAATATGATTAGTGTCCTTATAAGAAGAGATTAGGACACAGACACCACATAGAGACCATGTGAAGACACAGGAGAAGACAGTCATCTACGAGAGACCTCAGAAGAAACCAACCTTTGACACTTGACCTTAGACGTCTAGCCACCAGAACTATTGAGGAAATAGGTTTCTATTGTTTAAGCTACTGAGTCCGGGGGTACTTCATTATTGCAGCCCTATCAAACTAATATAGCATCTGACATAGAAGATGTGTAATAGGTATTTACTGAAGGAATGAAGGTTACAGTTTATCCAGCAATTAATTCTGCCCAAAGCTGAGGCTGAAGGTTAACTTTCCACCAGTAAAGTCAGATTAAATATTTATTATGCAGTAAGACAGGCAAAAAGCTATTATTAAATATGAGGAATATCCACATACCCTCCACCCATCTTAAGAAATGAAGCGGCCAGGCGCGGGCTCACGCCTGTAATCCCAGCACTTTGGGAGGCTGAGGCCAGCGGATCACGAGGTCAGGAGACGGAGACCATCCTGGCAAACACTGTGAAACCCCGTCTCTACTAAAAAAAAAAAAAAACTAGCTGGGCGTGGTGGCGGGTGCTTGTAGTCCCAGCTACTCAGGAGGCTGAGGCAGGAGAATGGCATGAACCCAGGAGACGGAGCTTGCAATGAGCTGAGATTGCACCACTGCACTCCAGCCTGGGCAACAGAGCGAGACTCCATCTCAAAAAACAAACAAACAAACAAACAAAAATAAATGAAGCATCAGCATTATAGAAGCACCTGTGCTCTGGTTCCCAGTGGCATCCCTCTTGCTCCCATGCTAGAAATAACCACTAATTGAATTTGGTTATCATTCTGGACTTTTCTTTTTCTTTTCTTTTTTTTTTCAGACAGGGTCTTGCTGTCGCCCAGGCTGGGGTGCAGTGGAACGATCATGGCTCACTGCAGCCTCAAGCTCATCGCACCCGGCTGATTTAAAAAAAAAAAAAAAAAAAAATTTCGTAGAGATGGTGTCTCCCTGTGTTGCCCTGGCTGGTCTCAAACTTCTGGCCTCTAGCAATCCTCTCGCCTTGGCCTGCAAAGTGCTAGGATTACAGGCGTAAGCCACTGTGCCCAGTCACATGTAGCATTTCTTCATACACCTATCTATAGGTTTGTAGCCCTAAGCAATATAATATTATTTTTGCATGTTTTCAAATGTTATACAAATAATATCATACTCGACAAAGACTGTGTACGTTGTTTCTATACCCCTACCATCTTTTTGAGATTCAACCATATGGATGCCCTTAACTCTGGTTTATTCATCTTAACTGCTAAATATGAATACAGTATCTTGTTATAAAATCATACCATGATTTATTTATTTATTCTTCTGTTGATGATCTTTTAGATTGTTTTCAACTTTTTTGCTATTATCAGCAATACTGTTAAGAACATTCTTATATGTGTCTCACATATATGTGAGAGTTCTCTAGGGCAACAATTTCCAATTCCTTTCATGACCGCACACAGGAAATCTTGGAAAAGCATATAGGTAAAAAAAAAAAAAAAAAGGGGGGGGAGCTGTTCATAGGCAGCAGTGACCTGCCCAGGGTTCTGGCTGCCCCAAGACCTGCTTGGCTACTCCTAGCCTAATAACAAGTGTGGGGACAAGAGTGACTTTATTTTAAATGCTAATCTGCCATGTAACTTCTGACTAACCCCGAGTCTGGGAATGCCTCCAGAATGTCTAAATGATGTATTAGTCTTTATGCAAGAACCTCTATTCACTGTAAGTTTCCACCTAAACCACACTTGATGCTGTTGCAGAAATCATAGGCTGTGATGCCCATGGCCACCTACATACTCCTTCCAGAGCACATATACTTTCCCTAAGATATAAGCCCTGGGTCTGGGAGGTTTCGATGCAGAGATCTACCTGTCATGCAGCTGCCCAGGACCATATTTCTGTCTGTAAATTCGCCTAATAAATCACTCAAAGCTGACAAACTGGGTCTGTCTGCCTCCTTCTTTGCCTTCTCAGCTCCTTCAGCATTTGGGGGCCACTTTGCACATATGGCCCATTCACAGATCAAAGAAAGGAAGCTTCTTTGGGAGTTTCCATGGAAGCAAGAGTGATATATACCAAGGGGAAGAATTTTTGAGCACAAGAGTATGTATAGTATATCTTTAGCTTTTAAATGTCCACATTGCTCTCCAAAATGTTATATTAATTTCTACACTTCTACTACCAACATATGAAGTGTTTTTCCACATTTTCACCAACACTTGGTATTAGCAGACATTTTAATTTTTGGATATGAAACGGTAATTCCATTGTGACTTTAATTTGCATTTTTTAGATTACCATTAAGTATCTCTTCGCATTTACTAATCATTTATTTCATTTTCAGCAAATTCCCTTTTCTAATCTTTTGCCCAAGAAGTTATGTCTTACTCTGAGCAAGTGTTCTTTTCTACCCGTGTTAGTTAGGAATCTCTCTTAAACAAAAGCACATTCTATTTTATATATCAGAGTAACTTACAAAACTACCATAGTGCACAGTCTACATTTTGTAAGCTGCTAATCTATACAATGGTCTAGAACTGATTAAAAAGTGGAGGGAGAAACCTGACATACATTTTGTTTCTTTTTTTCTTTTCTTTTCTTTTTTTCTGAGACAGAGTTTCACTCTTGTTGCCCGGGCTGGACCGCAATGGCTCAATCTCGGCTCACGGCAACCTTCACCTCCTGGGTTCAAGCAATTGTCCTGCCTCAGCCTCCCAAGTAGCTGGGATTACAGGCGTGCACCACCACTCCCAGCTAATTGTGTATTTTTAGTAGAGATGGGGTTTTACCATGTTGATCAGGCTAGTCTCAAACTCCTGACCTCAAGTGATACACCCATCTCAGCCTCCCAAAGTGCTGGGCTTACAGGCGTGACTTATATTTATAACAAGCTCAAATCACCAAAAATTTCACTCAGACTAGATCATTTGATCCTTGGGAATGCAAAGATCTTATTTAACTAAATTTTCAGTTACTCAGATCTCTGAGAATATTACCTGTAGTTTCTGCAGATAGAAATGGTTCTAGGCCAGGCATGGTGGCTTATGCCTATAATCCCAGCACTTTGGGAGGCCAAGGCAAGCAGATCACTTGAGGCCAGGAGTTCAAGACCAGCCTGGCCAACATGGTGAAACGCTGTCTGTACTAAAAATACAAAAATTAGTCGGGTTTGGTGGCAGGCGCCTGTAGTGCCAGCTACTCAGGAGGCTGAGGCATGATAATCACTGGAACCGAGGCAGAGGTTGCAGTGAGCCGAGATGGCACCACTGCACTCCAGCCTGAGTGACAGAGCAAGACCCGGTCTCAAAGAAAAAAACAAGAAATGTTTCTTGCTGTGGAGTGGTTGCCATACAGAAATCTAGCTTCTTTGGTCATCTCAAAATGCTACAAATGGTGAACTTATTTGTAATCAAAAGTACGAATTCAGGATCGTTATTTTAAAGGAGTCTGCACAGGATTTGATAGCTGGTTGGTAGTCATGCTACAAGCCAACTCAGCTATAATATTCTCACTGTGGCTATTATCAATTTACCTACTCAGAAAGGTGGAATCACTGAAATTACTGAATGTGCAGACAGAACTCTTCATGCAGCTAATTTTTACTTAATGATTTAAAGCTATTAAATGTTTTTGCTACCATAAAGCTCAGCACATCACAGTTAGTGAACTGTGATGAAAATTTAACAAATTCTGTTTGATCTGAGGCTGCATAGACACTAAGCCTCTGAAATCATTTGAAGCATATTTTCTTAAGTTTTTTCTTCATAAAATTGCATGTTTTACAAATTATGATGGAGTAGGTCAAATCTTCCCATTAGTATTTCTATTATTGTATAGTAATACAAGATCAAGTCTTAATGGAAATTATATTTAGAAACTATAGATTACATTTGCTGAAACTGATCTATGTTTACATTTTCTTGTCAATGGGAAATACATATAACCATAAGTGAAAAATAAACTAAAACATGTTTATCTTTTGATTTCTAATAATCAAAGCTGATATTTATTGAGCATTTACCATGCACCACGCACTGTGTAAAATACTTTTTTGCACATTATTTCATTTAATTGTCACAAATTCACGAGGTAGGTTATGTTGTTACCATTTATCTGATGAGGAAATGGTTAGAGAGGTTAAGAACACTGCACAAATACTGGTTGTATGATACAAGCAATCCTTTCTTTCTTTCTTTTCTCTCTTTCTTTCTTTCTCTCTCTCTCTCTTTCTTTTTCTTTCAGGGTCCCACTCTGTTGCCCAGGCTGGAGTGCAGTGGCATGAACATGGCTCACT
This sequence comes from Rhinopithecus bieti, assembly GCF_001698545.2. Lineage (NCBI taxonomy): Eukaryota > Metazoa > Chordata > Mammalia > Primates > Cercopithecidae > Rhinopithecus > Rhinopithecus bieti. The sequence goes on along the minus strand of NW_016806834.1, from coordinate 2,465,730 downwards.
GCAGCCTCGACTTCCTGGGCTCAAGCAATCCTACTACCACGCATCTCAAGTAGCTGGGACCACAGATGCACCCACTATGCCTAGCTAATTTTTAAATTTTGTGTAGAGACAAGGTTTAGCTATGTTGCCCAGGTTGGTCTCGAACTCCTGGGCTCAAGCAATCCTCCTGCCTTAGTCTCCCAAAGTGCTAGGATTACAGGCATGAACCACTGTGGCTGGCCAATACTGCCATTCTTTATGCAAATATTTTTTTCAATTGTTATCAAGTAGGAAATCTAATTAACTTCAGTTTCATTGAATTTCATCTTTACTTCCTTCCTATCCATGGCTTATGAGAGAAGTGTTAACATGAAGCAACAAGGATTATGGTAAATAGAGAATTAATAATCTAAAATAACTAAGAGTTGGTCATATTGTTATTATAATTATACTGAAGCTTATTTACATATTCTTTGTTTTGTGTTGAAGCCTTGAGTTCTGATGGGGGAAAATCATGATTTTGATTAAACACAAAATTGCTTCTCGCCTTTTGGCTAAGATCAAGTGTAGATTAAACACAAAATGGGTAGTTAAACCTCTAAATAGTATACACTTTGGAGAAAGCTGAAGTACATTTAATTGTTTAGATAATCATTCCTGATTATTTAACTTACATATTTACAAGCCTAAATAAAATGTGCAAATGTAAATAATGCTTTTCTTTTCTTTTTTTTTTTGGAGACAGGGTCTCACTCTGTCACCCAAGCTGCAGTGCAGTGGCACACTGTAACCTCAACCTCCTGGGTTCAGGTGATCCTCCCATCTCATCCTCCCAAGTAGCTGGGACTGCAGGCACTGGCCACCATGCCCAATTAATTTTTTGTATTTTTTTGTACAGACAGGGTTTCATCATATTGCCTAGGCTGGTCTTGAACTTCTGAACTCAAGCGATTGGCCTCGCCTTGGCCTTCCAAAGTGCTGGGATTACAGGAGTGAGCCACCTGCCTGACCAATACTGCATTTTTTGACTTCCTGTTTTCTATCCTTAAAGCACTGATTTCTTGGACCCAGTGAAAACAAATTTTTCAAGTTGAAGATTTTAAGTTAATGTAATCATTCATATTTGAAGGATGTCACGATTTATTTTTTAATGTCTTTACTATTGAAAATATTTCTTGTTACTATAGTTTATTTATATCCTAAATTAAAAATAAGTAGGCACTTCATATTCTGGATTTGCTGTCACTTGCCTACAACAAAACAAGTCACTCTGGGTTTATACTGGATGAGTTACAAAGCAAGAGTTTGGATTTTATCATTCATTTCAGTCCTAATTTTAGAGGTGTGTGGATACAAAAGAAGTTCTTAATTTGGAGACATTTAAAATGGCTTGTGTGGTTTTCTTCAGGAAGGAAGCATGCTGTCTAACTTCAGGACCATCACGGCACCCTTTAAATATGTAATAATTATTTTGTTCAAAATGTTTATGTTCCATATCTTACCACTCAATGTATAAAATATCACTGCCACTGACATCAATTACATTTTATGGAAAATGGAGTGAATTAGTAAGCTGTCAAGTAGGTATTTTCCTCCTCCCTCAAAAAGTTATATGTCCAAGTATAAATCATCAAAAGGATGCAGATTCTTTCCATATATTGCTTACAAATTGACTATTGTTTAAAAAGGCACGAATTTCATAGACAAGTCTTTATCTCCTTCTTTCTTAAAAAAGCACAGAAAATGGGGGAAAAAGTCTTCTATACTGCACTATAAATTATAGGTAGGAAAAATAAAAACCAAGTGACATGGGAGATTGGAAGTGAATTTTCAAATATCAGTAATTTACAGGATTTACAGGATTTTCATTAGCATTGTTTCCATGTTTTCTGTAAGATATGAACATTTAAATTGATAAGAATGGAATGTTCATATAACATTAGTTTTTCTTGTATCCATTTAAAGATTCACATTTTCACTTTAATATATAACTTAAGACTTTTCTTTCAAAACACATCTAAAATTAGTAAAATGCCTAAACGGAAGCTTTATTTACTTGGTAGAAAAGCTGAAAAAAATAAAACATATTCTTCACAATTTCAGAGGTGACAAAATCTCTTATATTTCAGTAGTTTCTGATCTCCCTTAAGGGATTTGAAAATTGTATGTAATGTTGCATAATCTTAAGAAGATTAACGTTAAAGTGCTACTGGTCTATTTCAATTGTGTACTTCTTACAATGAAAGAATTTATTTGGTAATCCTGAATCTATTGACCTCACAAACACTCGTCATTATTTTGGTGGAAATATTCATAAGCATTTTCAGTTACTGATTTCTAACAGTTGTTTCTTATTATCTTCCTGATTTTACAATTCCCCAAAGTAAAGGTGCGAAAAACAAACATCTACCCTCCTTTTCGACAAATGCCGTGATAGAGGGGAGACTTGTGTGGTGTAAACACAAATTTAGACATTTGGAAGTTGATGGTTTTAAGATTCAATAAAAACTTGAGAGTTTTGGCTTCAAATCCCCACGCTAGTTTGTTTTAGTTCTACCGGATACATGTCCCCTACCCATTTCAAAGGACCCAGTCAACTCCGCTCTCGCCTGCAGTTTCAGCGTCGCGGGTGGCCCGCGCCCCGCCGGAGTTGGAGCTGGCAGAGTCCGATTGCTCAGAGCGCCGAGCCGGGGGCGGGGCAGGGGTACGTTTGCAGGTCCGGTGGTACCGCGGGCTGCGAGCCCCCACGGCCGACCCGCGCTGCAGACCCTCCTGGAGAACCTCAGGCCTCTCCCCAAAAACATCCCTGAAAGGCGTTCCCTTTGTTCATTCATTCATGTTCAATTTCATATGCCCCTCTGTCTTGGGAAAACCAATTCGGGCCTCTGCAGCCTCAACACAGGGGCACTGTTCCCGCCTATTAATGACCCAGTGAAGCCGGGAAGACGAATCTCGACCACTGTTTCGCAAATACCGCGTGTGATTTATTAAATGCCGTCTCTCCGAGTCCCAAGTGGCCGGGAGCATTATGCCACCTCCCTTGCCCTCATCTCTCACTGCCATGCAAGAAAGCGTTAATGGCAAATAGGGACCAAGGTCACGCTCCGTCGTTCCTGCTTCCAAGCAAACCTTGTGCCAGGTTCCTCATTTCGCGAGGCTCCACTCTCTTGGGCTTCAGGCTGCGGCTGGGCCTCCAGGACCAAAGGGCAATAGGGGTCTGAGAGTCCGGGCCTCAGGCATCCGCAGGCCGCAGGTGGGTGGAGAATAGCGCCCGCGCGTGGCAACGGCCCAGGGCGTCTCAGCCGGATTTTTCCATCCCCAGGATAGGCTTCGTCCCCCGTACACTCCAGCGGAACTACAACTCCCAGCACCGTGGTTGCCCGGACTCCCGGAAGCTGAAGCCCGGCTGGGAGGAAGCAGCTGAGACCCCGCCAACAGACCTGGGGTTAATTTAGCCAGAAAAGGGGGCGGGAAGGGCTGTGGGATACTTGTCAATTCGCCGCCATGAACGTGGTTTTTGCTGTGAAGCAGTACATTTCCAAAATGATAGAGGACAGCGGGCCTGGTATGAAAGTACTTCTCATGGATAAAGAGACGGTGAGTTTGCTTTTGCTCAGCATTTGTGAAAGAACCCTCTCAACCTTACAATAGCGGGTCCCATTCCACAGTAGGATTTAGCATTTAATTATAGATATGAAAATAAGGGTCAGTTTGTGTGGAATTGAAAAGTTGTGTAAAGCTTACCCGGTGGGTTTTCAGTCTAAATGGCTCCAGCCACTGCCCAGAGACGACTACTACCCGAAACAATTTATTGGAATCAGAAATCCTTTTCTAAATGTCTCTGCCAATAAATCATTAATATGTTAGAGCACTTGGAAGACTTTGGGATGGGCCTACTGTTTCCACTCAACATTGCGTTTTAAAAGTAAAGCTGTTGGAGCTCAAGCTGAACTGACAGGTTATTTGTTGGCCACAGACCAGAAAACAAAATTCTTTAAGGTGATAGAAAAAAATATTTTTTGAAATTTATGGATTGTTCCAGTTCAAAGAGAGCATGTCTTTTGTTTGTTTTTTGTTTTTAACCTTGACGCTTCAGCTGAAAGGATAGAGCGTATTTTTCGTTCTTGTATGTTACCTACCTGTTTGGATGTTCAGTAAATGTTATTACGTATATTGCTATTTAAGTTATCCAGCTAAGTATCAATGAAAAAAAAGGCTTAGATATGCTACTTGTTTTTACTATTCTAGACTAGCATACTTTTAGTTAATCCTTTGTTTTTACAGACTGGCATAGTGAGTATGGTATACACACAGTCGGAGATTCTACAGAAAGAAGTGTACCTCTTTGAACGCATTGATTCTCAAAATCGAGAGATCATGAAACACTTGAAGGCAATTTGTTTTCTTCGACCTACAAAGGTACTGCATAAACTGAATTTCCATCTGCCCAGGCAGATGCAGAACACTCTGATCTGAAAGCATTAAGAAGGCAAAATAAATTTGTATTATAATTTGTGGCATCATAATTATCCTGGTTCATCAGTATTATAACCTTCATTTTTCTTGTTTTGTTTCCTTATTTCAGTTGACCCCTTACAGCCAATTCTTCCTTCAAGATGTCTTTTAGGTTCACAGCTATTCCCATTGCCACTAATGAACTACTCTTAACAGAGACCCACATTACTTTATTCCTGGATTAACCTCCGTATCTGTCTCATTGAACACCATCAACACTTAATTTCATATACAGCTATGAGTGTCTTGAATCTTTACCACTTTATTCACATTTATGCTCAGAAACCTCTGGTGGCTGGATGTTATTTCCATGATTACATCTATATTTAGCCCAGCAGTTAAAGCCCTCCTTCGTTGGTTTGATCTGCCCATATGTATCCAGCCTTCGTATGTCCTAGGTCTGCTCCTCCTCTGTAGCCAGCTGGGCTACTGTTGGAAGGAGCAATTTTACATGCTCATTCCTGTTCACTGTTTGGTTTTTTTTCTTCCACTAATTAAAAGTTATTTGGCCATTTGTCACTTTTTGTCCATCACTTTCTCAATCCAGCTTGAGGCTCTCCTTTAAAAATACTTTCCTGGCCGGGCGCGGTGGCTCAAGCCTGTAATCCCAGCACTTTGGGAGGCCGAGACGGGCGGATCACGAGGTCAGGAGATCGAGACCATCCTGGCTAACACGGTGAAACCCC
>NW_016806834.1:2458391-2459957 GCF_001698545.2 Rhinopithecus bieti | reverse complement strand
TTTTTTTGGAGTCTCCCTGTGTCGCCCAGGCTGGAGTGCAGTGGCGCAATCTCAGGCTCACTGCAAGCTCCACCTCCCGGGTTCACGCCATTCTCCTGCCTCAGCCTCCCGAGTTGCTGGGACTACGGGCGCCTGCCACCACGCCCGGCTAATTTTTTTGTATTTTTAGTAGAGATGGAGTTTCACTGTGTTAGCCAGGATAGTCTCGATCTCGTGACTTCATGATCCGCCTGCCTCGGCCTCCCAAAGTGCTGGGATTACAGCCATGAGCCACCACGCCTGGCTGTTATACTTTGTTGATTCATATTCATGTTCTTCAACTCTAATGCATTTTATCATGCTTGTACATATGTACTTTCCAAAATGCAAATTTGATCATGGCACTCCTGCTTGAAATCCTTATATGACTTCTCATTGCTTTTCTGATAAGGGCAAAACTCCTTAATTGTAGCCTTCAAGGTGCAGCATGGTCTGGTTTCTACCACTTCTCCAGCCTCATTTTGAACCATTCCCTTTTTGCACTCTGCACCTTAATCACCTTAATCTTTCAATCCACTATATTCCCCTTGTTCTGTCATGCCACAGGACCTTTGCATAGGCTTCTTCTGCCTGGAACTTCACTTCAAGTAACCCTTCCCTGGTTTTGCTGACCAGGTCAAACCTGCCCCTTGTGTGCATTTACAACACCATCTTTATCTCCCTATTGTGTGTCATGGTTTGAACTTTTATATGGTTTGGGTGATTACCAGCAGTAATCCATGAAGACAGATATGATATCTGTTTTTTCTCACCCTATATTCCCAATGCCTGTCACACAGTGGACACTCAAATAGTTGCTGAATTAATGAATACATGCTGTGTTATAATAGTTTCCATTTGTTTCATATTTGTAGCTCTTAGTCATGATATTTTGGTTCAAGAGGTACCTTAGAGATCATCTAGTTCATTATTTCCTAATTTTTTTATTAGAGAAACTCTTTGACTGCTATGTACTGTCTCTCAAACTCTTTTAAGAATCTTTCCTTTTGGCCGGGCACGGTGGCTCACACCTGTAATCCTAGCACTTTGGGAGGCTGAGGCAGGCAGATCACGCTGTCAGGAGATTGAGACCATCCTGGCCAACATGGTGAAACCCCATCTCTACTGAAAACACACACACACACACAAACAATTAGCCAGGCGTGGTGGCAGGCGTCTGTAGTCCCAGCTACTAGGGAGGCTGAGGCAGGAGAATCGCTTGAACCAGGGAGTTGGAGGTTGCAGTGAGCTGAGATCATGCCACTGTAGTCCAGCCTGGCGACAGAGCAAGATTCCGTCTCAAAAAAATAATAGTAATAATCTTTCCTTTTCTTTTATTATTTTATATATTCTCTTATCTTTTGTCTTTTCCACATTGTCTGAACTTTTAGGAATCTTTTAATTCACTTTGTTATTTTGCCTAGCGTATTACAAGGAAGTAATTGAGGTTTAAAAGATTATTTAAATTTTTTTCTTAAGATTATATGATAAAGTTAATTTGAATGCATTTTTAAATCTAAATGACAATTTTTTTTTTTTTTTTTTTTT
>NW_016806834.1:2451292-2457249 GCF_001698545.2 Rhinopithecus bieti | reverse complement strand
TATCAAAAATCAATAAAACCTGCATTATAATCTTATGTATCGGAATTCTTATATTTTGACCATATAGAAATCAACGTTTTTGTTTTAAACTTTTATACTTTATTTTAAATTAATGTAATTATAGAAAGATCTTAGCCTGCTACTTGCAAATACTTCACAAACATTGTAGTTGTGCAGAGTCTTACATCCCAATAAATTAAAAGCCAAAGTGAATATAATTAACTATATTTTCTCTTGAATGTTAATTTTTAAAGGAATAGACACATTTGATGTTCTATGTAAGAATTTTGATCAGGCCAGGCACAGTGGCTCACACCTGTAATCCTAGCACTTGGGAGGCCAAGCCGGTGGATCAGTTGAGGTCAGGAGTTCAAGACCAGCCTGGCCAATATGGTGAAACCCTGTGTCTACTAAAATTACAAAAAATTAGCTGGGTGTGGTGGCACAAACCTGTAATCCCAGCTACTTGGGAGGCTGAGACAGGAGAATTGCTTGAACCCGGGAGACGGAGGTTGCAGTGAGCCGAGATTGTGCCATTGCCCTCCAGCCTGGGCGACAGAGTGAGACCTCATCTCAAAAAAAAAAAAAGAATTTTGAGCAAATGAATACAATTTATAGACAAACAGCTCGATGTGAGTTTGCAGAATTATAATCAATTTTATGTTGTATTTCAACATCTGTGTCCTTTATATTCTTTATCTTAATTTGACCAAAATGCAGTTGGTTAATATTTAATATTATACACATACTATTAAATAATACATGATTTCTGATCATTGTATTTATCTCTCTTGTCTCCAGCCCTTACCCACCAACATGTGCACAAAATTTATCTGTCTCCAGCCCTTATCTACCAACATATACACACTTAACCTAGACTTCAATATGCAATAGATGCAGTAAATAAACAAATCAATGGGTAATGCTTATTACTTTTTTCCTTAAGCAACTCTCCTCATATTTTGTTCACTTGTTCTTCATTTTCTAGGAGAATGTGGATTATATGATTCAGGAGCTCCGAAGACCCAAATACACTATATATTTCGTTTGTAAGTATGTTAGTTCACTTTTTCAAACTCGTAACAACATCCCAGTTAGTGTGTTTCATTGAGCCCTTTATGTCACCAATAAGTTCATTGAATCTGTCACTATAAAGGTCTCGTTTATTTAACGTCCTTCCAAAGTATTAAAAATCTTTTGACCTGCCGGGCGCGGTGGCTCAAGCCTGTAATCCCAGCACTTTGGGAGGCCAAGGTGGGCGGATCACTGAGGTCAGGAGTTTGAGACCAGCCTGACCAACATGGTGAAACCCCATCTCTACTAAAAATACAAAATTAGCTGGGCATGGTGGTGCATGCCTATAATCCCAGCTACTTGGAAGGCTGAGGCAGGAGAATCGCTTGAACTGGAGAGGCAGAGATTGCAGTGAGCCGAGATCGTGCCATTGCACTCCAGCCTGGGCAACAAGAGCGAAACTCCGTCTCAAAAAAAAAAAAAAAAAAATCTTTTGACCAATATTCTGTTTCAGAGGGCTAAATGTGATTTCCATTCATCTTTGATTGCTTAAATTAAAAATTTTACATTTTACTTTGCCTTTCAAGATGCTTTGTAAGTCAAAAGTTGTAAGTAGACAAATTTCACATCTCACCCCTGCCAAAAAAAAAAAGTATATACTTATCCCTATTTTACACTTAGGAATTGAGGCATGGAAGCTGATTTATTTTTTGAAGTGGGAAGGTAATACTTGAATTTGTTGGAAAAGCAGAGATTTACTTTACATACCAGATAAAAGCCTTTCACTTCTCTTTGTTACTATATTTAATGCATTGAAAGTATAAATCATCAGGTAGTGATCTCTTATGTGCACAACTTTCTTGGGGTGGGGGTTAGGTAGGGGAGGTCTGGAAATAAACTAGGTTTGTATTTACTATACAATTTACATGGATTTTTTTGATCCAATACATTTGGCTGTGGAAGTTACATCCATTCTCCTCTAGATGTCATTATTGATCTTTATGTTAATAGTATTAGTGTAGTCTGTTTGGTAACATTTCCAAAACCAAGGACTAGATTTAACAGTAAGTAGGGCATTTGAGAAGTTTTAAAGCTTACTTAAAGGTATTAGAGTTTTAGGGTTTAGACTACAGTCTAAGACATATGTACTTTCTTCAGCGTATACTACTTAAATGGAATAATGATACAAAAAATTAACATTTGTGAAAAGACTATATATAAGAGCTCTCTCATATTTTATTTCATTCAGTTCTGTGTAGAACTGAAATGTTATATAAAGCTTGTCCAGTGGGTTTTCAGTGCACAATGCCCCAAGAGGTAAAATAGGCAATTTTATTAATCTGTGGCATCTTAATTTTGTTGGTTTTGTCTGTTTTGGCTAATAGTCACAGGTTTTCTTTTAAAATTAAACTTTCTATTTTGAAGTAATTGTAGATTTGTGTGCAGCTGTTAAAACAAAACAAAACAAAACAAAACAAAATGATCCTAAATACCCTTTACCCAGCTTCCCCCATGTGGTATCTTACATGACGATAGTACAATATCACAACCAAGATGTTAACACTGATACAGTCAGGATACAGAACATTTTCATCTCTATAAGGATCCCTTATATTGCCCTTTTTTAGCTTATATGGACTTCTCTCCCATGCCAACCCCCTCATTAACCCTGGTAACCACTAATATTTTCTCCATTTTATATTTTGTCATTCGAAGAATGTTCTATAAATGAAATCATACAGTATAAAACCTTTTGGGAATGACTTTTTTTACTCAGCATAATTCTCTGGAGAGTCATCCAGGCTGGTATGTGTGTGTGTGTGTGTGTGTGTGTGTGTGTGTGTGTGTGTGTGCTTTTTTGTTTTTTTGTCTGAGAAGGAGTCTTGCTTTGTCACCCAGGCTGGAGTGCAGTGTCACCATCTCAACTCACTGCAACCTCCACCTCGCGGGTTCAAACAATTCTCCCACCTCAGCCTCCTGAGTAGCTAGGATTACAGGTGCACACCACCACGCCCAGCTAATTTTTGTATTTTTTTTAGTAGAGACAGGGTTTCACCATGTTGGTTGGCCAGGCTGGTCTGAAACTCCTGACCTTGGGTGATCCACCTGCTTCAGCCTCCCAAAGTACTGGGATTACAGGCATGAGCCACCAGACCTCGCCTGTTGTGTGTATTAGTAGTTCATTCCTCCTTTGAGCTGGAGTTGCAAAAAAAAAAATTTTTTAATTTAAAATAGTTCATTTCTTTTATTCCTGAGTAGTATTCCATGGTATAAATGGACCACAGTTTGTTTAACTATACACTATTGAAGGACATATGACTTGTTTCTACTTTTGACTATTACAAATAAAGCTGCTATAAATATCTGTGTACAGATTTTTATGTGAAAGTTAAGTCTTCATTCTCTGGAATAAATAACCCCCAGGAGTGCAATTGCTGAGTCATATGGTAATTGCATATTTTCTGTATTAAGAAACTGCCAATGTTTTCCTTAGTGTCTATACCATATTACATTTTCACTAGCAATGCATGGGTGAGCCAGTTTCTTTGCGTCCTTGGGAGCATTTGGTGTTGTCTTTATTTTGTATTTTAGCCATTTGCGTAGGTGTGTAGTTATTCTGGTATTTTTAGTATGATCACAAGCTAGATCTCTGATATATTTGTGTATATATATACACATACACGTATACATATATAAATATATATAAATCACATATACATATATAGGTATATATGTACATATATCCCCTGTGCTGCCAAGTTTAAGTAGACATATATAATAACAGAATTACTCTTTTGCTGAATTTCTTGGCTAAAAATTGAATTGGTCATGAGGTGAAAGACTCCTTTTTCCTCTAAACAGTTCTTTGTAGCAGTTGGCATTAATAATGGTTAATCTAGTGTTTACTCTTCTGGTTCTAAAAATTGTTTGATTTGGGCTGTAAATCTATGAAGCAGAAGAAAAAAATTGTATTAGCACCACAGCCTATGAAAAGTAGACTTCAGATTTCTTGGATGGCATAATCAATTTCAGAATTTTATTTGATTGACATAAACTAAAATGAATTTGTATGTAGTGATTTTATTCATTACTAACTTGCAGCACAATTTATATCAGTACTAAGCTAGCTTGTTCATCTCTCTTTTATACTTTTTTAAAAATATTTTTATGTTACTAAATCTCTTGTGTAATAGGCCCCTCTCTTTATTTAAAAAAAGTTTTGTTACGGAACATTCATTCATTTATTCATTTATTTGAGGTGGAGTCTCGCTCTGTCGCCAGGCTGGAGTGCAGTGGCACAATCTCATCTCACTGCAACCTCCACCTCCTGGGTTCAAATGATCCTCCTGCCTCAGCCTCCCAAGTAGCTGGGATTACAGGCCCATGGCACCATGCCTAGCTAATTTTTGTATTTTTAGGCGAGTCGCAGTTTCACTGTGTTGGCTAAGCTGATCTCAAACTCCTGGCCTCAAGTGCGATCTGCCCACCGTTGCCTCCCAAAGTGATGGGATTACAGGTGTGAGCCAAACTTTTAAAGACATACAAAAGTAGAATAGTATCATAAGTCCCAATGTACCTATCAGCTGATTTCAACAGTTATTGAGCCTCACCCAATCTTGTTTTAGCTATACTGTCACCTACTCCCCCACCAATATTATTTTAAAGCAAATCTAAGACATTACATAATTTTATCCATAAGTGTTTCAGTATGCATCTCTAAAAGATAAGGACTCATTTTTTAAAAAACACATTTCCATTATTACATCTAGATTAAAATGAAAATAATTATTTTTTTCTTTTTTTTTTTTTTTGAGACAGAGTCTCCCTCTGTCACCCAGACAGAGTGTAGTGGCATGATCTCGGCTCACTGTAAACTCAACTTCCCAGGTTCAAGTGATGTTACCCAGGCTGGTCTTGAACTCTTAGTACTATTTTCAAATAACCATTCAGCGTTCAAATTTAAAATTGTCTCATTTTTTTTTTTTTACAGTTTTTTTAAATCAGGATCAAAGTAAGGTTCACACATTACTGTTGGTTGATATGTTAAGTTTCTTAATCTTCTGTATAGGTCTTCCCACCCTGCGCCTGCTGCCCCATGCAATTTATTTATTGAAGAAACTGTTAAGTTTTCCATAGTCTGGATCTTGCTGATTGCATCCCCATGGGGTAGTTTAACATGTTCCTTGAAGTTTAAAATACTCCTCTATCTTCTGGTTCCTGTAAATTCATAGGTGAATACAGAACCTTAATTAGGTTAAGATTCGATTTCTTCTTGGCAAGAATACTTTATAGGTGGTATTGTGTACTTTCATTGGCTATTTATTCTTTTGATATTAGCAGCTGCTGATGCTCAATGCCTGGGTCCATTCAATTGATTCATTAGGGGTTAGAAAAAATGATGATATTCTAATTCTTTCATTAACATTCATTAGTTATTGTTGAGCCAGAATATTTTCACAAAGAAAAATTTTCCCTCATCTATTTGGTTGCCTGGTAGTACAGTTTATATATAAAACACAGGATGAAAGTTTACTTCTTTCTCCTTATTCGCTATTTTCACTAAAATGACTTGGTTCCCTAGTATTCTCATTCTCCAATCCCTCCGATGGTGGTTCTTTTTTTTTTTTTTGAGACAGAGTCTCGCTCTGTCGCCCAGGCTGGAGTGCAGTGGCCTGATCTGGGCTCACTGCAAGCTCCGCCTACTGGGTTCACACCATTCTCCTGCCTCAGCCTCCTGAGTAGCTGGGGCTGCTACAGGTGCCTGCCACCACACCAGGCTAATTTTTTTTTTTTTAATTTTTAGTAGAGACGGGGTTTCACCGTGTTAGCCAGGATGGTCTCCATTTCCTGACCTCATGATCTGGCTGCCTCAGCCTCCAAAGTGCTGGGATTACAGGCATGAGCCACTGCGCCCGGCCGGCAGTCCTTTTAATATATATATA
>NW_016806834.1:2446427-2450823 GCF_001698545.2 Rhinopithecus bieti | reverse complement strand
ATTTGTGCTACATTCCAGTTTGAAGGTCACTTATTCATTAGGCTTTAACTATCAGGCCCTTTTACATATAGTTGCAGCAGAAATTATCTCCTTTGAGTCAACCCCAACTCGTATGTTTCAGATTTCAGTAATGTGATCAGCAAGAGTGATGTGAAGTCATTGGCTGAAGCTGATGAACAGGAAGTTGTGGCTGAGGTTCAGGTAAACATATTGGTTCTGTGGCACATCTCGTATGTTGGCCCTTTTAAATATTTGAGTCTAAAATAAAAAATAAGGAAAGGTCTGTCTCAAAAGAAGTTTTTTTATGAACACTTAAATATGTTTATCACATAAGTGAGGAATATTGTTTTCAGAGGCAGCAGATAAACTAGTTTTGAATTTTTCAGAAGGATGTGATAGGTGATAAATGAATAAAAGAATGACCTGTTTTAAATTATATTCTCTCTCATGACAACACATTGGACAGCAAAGTTCTTTTTTATCTGAGTAGAACATTGTATCTCCTATTAGCAGTATTTTATTTTTACTAATTTATAAGTATGCATAGAGGTCTCCAGAAATATAATGTATATACCTTTACAACTTTTATTTTTTAGATTTATTGTTATTGCTACTGTTTTGTAATTATTTTAATTCTCACACTTTGACTGTTGTTACTCAATTATTAATTGAACAATTTTGTGTCTCTTTACACCTGTATTTCACCGAGTTTGGTTATATCATATTATATCACATATGACAATATTACTGCTTGATACAATTGAAGTTTATGGAATGACTATCCTTGGTGCTTTATTTGCAGGAATTTTATGGTGATTACATTGCTGTGAACCCACATTTGTTTTCCCTCAATATTTTGGGTTGCTGTCAGGTATGGAAGGAAAGGTTTAATTTACCAGTCAAGAGTTAATTCAGCAAATAATTAGACCTGTAAGAGAAATTTCAAATATTTTTTCTGAATATATGTTTTTAACAAAAAGGGTCGAAATTGGGATCCAGCCCAGCTATCTAGAACAACTCAAGGGCTTACAGCTCTCCTTTTATCTCTGAAGAAGTGTCCCATGATTCGTTATCAGCTCTCATCAGAGGCAGCAAAGAGACTTGCAGAGTGCGTTAAGGTATGGCATTACCTATTCCTGGTTCCAAAACATAACGGCCATTCATTTCTCTATCATTTCAAAACCTAAAGGAATATTTTATTTACAACCAAGGACATGATTGTATGTTAGGTTTCCAAGCAAAGAGGTAGGTATATGTAATTTAAAACAAAAAGCAACATTTAGAGCTAAGATTCTTAGGTTTAACCCAAGAAACATACACAAGCTGTTTAACTCTTTTTTGGTCCAGTTAAACCACTTATAAAACAGGGTTTCAAATCCTAACCTCTTAAATAGTATGCTACTCAACTTTGTGAGACTTTTGAATCCTTCATATGGAAGATCTATGCGGGTGCAAAGAACTATTGTTAAATGTAGCGTTTATTAATTTCCTATTTATATCATCTCTGTGTGTAACTAGTTGGTTGCACAAACCATCTTTCTTTCTCCCACAGCAAGTCATAACTAAAGAATATGAACTGTTTGAATTCCGTCGGACAGAGGTTCCTCCATTGCTCCTTATTTTAGATCGTTGTGATGATGCCATCACCCCATTGCTAAACCAGGTACAAAACCCTTTCTTGGCATAATAGGAGGATGATTTCAAGTGATATTCATCAAAATACAGATATGGAAATAAAAGCATGGTCCACTTATTTGCCTCCTTATTTTTAGCTATTCTTGGTTTTGCTTTGTATTTCCCGGTGTTTTGGTATCGTGATCCTTCCATCCACTGTCATCATTAACTCTTCTGCCTCATCCCTCCTATACCTTTCTGTCAGTACCTCCATGCCTAATCAAGACAGCTTCTTAATTCTGTAGATTCTATTTTCCAGTGTTTCCTTCTGTCTCCTCATTTCCATTCTTACAGCCATTGCCTTGGTCTAGACCCTGATCTCTTGCAAGAATATTGAAATAGTCATCTACTTGATTCCCTACTTTTTATTTCTTCTCACTCTAAATGTTCCACAAATACAATGAATACTTTTCCTAAAGCACAGCTCTATCTTATTACTCTTGGCTTAAAAACCTTCATTGGTTCCCATTTGCCTACTAGGTTAAAAAACTCCTGAACTTGGCATCCAAGAGCCTTCACAATGTGGGCTAAACCTCTTATAAAACCTAGAGCTCACTACTTACGTAGATAATGCCACATGGTTTCCTGCCAGCATGCTTTTACTGTGACTGCTTTCTAAACTCTAGAATGTTTGGAGTACCTTCTCTTCCCATCTTCACCTATCAAAATACTGCTGTTAAAACCACTCAATCTGGCCAGGCATGGTGGATTATTCCTGTAATTCCAGCACTTTGGGAGGCTAAGGTGGCTGGATCACCTGAGGTCAAGAGTTCAAGACCAGCCTGGCCAACGTGGTGAAGCCCTGTCTCTACTAAAACTGCAAAAAAATTAGCTGGGTGTGGTTGCACACACCTGTAGTCCCAGCTACTTGGGAGGCTGAGGCAGGAGAATCGTTTGAACCCGGGAGGCGAAGGTTGCAGTAAGCTGAGATCATGCCACTGTACTCCAGCCTGGGCAACAGAGCGAGACTCTGTCTCCAAAAATAAATAAATAAATACAATGATTTATATGAATAATAGCAAAGAATAAAAAAAAAAAAGAACCGGGCACGGTGACTCACACCTGTAGTCCCAGCACTTTGGGAGGCCGAGGTGGGTAGATCACCTGAGGTCAGGAGTTCGAGACCAGCCCGTCTAACATCATGAAACCCTGTCTCTACTAAAAATAGAAAATAATTAGCTGGACGTGGTAGCAGGCGCCTGTAATCCCAGCTACTCGGGATGCTGAAGCAGGAGAATCACTTGAACCTGGGAGGCAGAGGTTGCAACGAGCCGAGATCACACCACTGTCCTCCAGCCTGGGCAACAAGAGCGAAACTCTTGTCTCAAAAAAAACACTCAAAAGCCATCTCCAACATCCAGCCATGCTTCAACATCTCCTTGAAGCCTGTATTCTTTCAGTCAGATATTGTTCTTACCTCCTGAAAATTCCTGTAGACCTGTAGACCTTTGTGTCTCTCTCATGTCTCATGCTGTACTTGCCATGTTGTAGCTTTGGTTGTTTACACCGTCTCCTACGTTACATATTTCTTCAAGGCAGACTGAGTCTCACCAGTGTTTTTTCTCCTGCAAGCATAAGAACAGTGCACATAGTAGGTGCTCTATCAATAGTGATTTTATATATATGTATGTATGTATGTGTGTATTGAGACAGAGTCTCTCTTTGTCACCCAGGTTGGCGTGATCTCAACTCACTGCAACCTCCACTTCCCAGGTTCAAGCAATTCTCATGCCCCAGCCTCCTGAGTAGTTGGGATTAGAGGCATACACCACCATACCTGGCTAATTTTTGTATTAAATATTTTTAGTACAGACAGGGTTTCGCCATATTGGCCAGGCTGGTCTCAAATTCCTGACTTCAAGTGATCTGCCCGACTCGGCCTCCCAAAGTGCCAAGATGACAGGCGTGAGCCACCGTGCCTGGCTGTGACTTTGTATTTATGGAGAAAGGCACAATCTATGTTTCAGTTTCTTCCCAGCTTATACTAATGTCAATGCTAAGGGAAATCTGTGGAGTGAAACTTCTCTGTAGTATAAAATAGCCTTATATTCCTAAATTCAGAGTAATATATGTTTACCAAAGAAACTTTTGATAATATCAAAAAGTGGAAAGAAAATTAATTGCTTATTATTCTGTCTTGCAAAGAAAAGCAACTATTTATCCCACAGATTTCACTGGGGACTTGTTTTGTGCCACGTACTTAACTAAGTACTAGAGATAAAAGGTTAAAAGTTATAATTTCTGCCCTCAAAGAGCCCATGGTCCAATGATGAGAGAAGTAAACATAATTTTAATTATAGAGTAAGTGCTAGAAGCATGCACAAGAAGCTATCCATAAAAGCATAAAACATTTTGTTGCACTTTTTTTTTTTTTTTTTTGAGACAGAGTTTTGCTCTTACTGCCCAGGCTGGAGTGGAATGGTGTGATCTTGGCTCACTGCAACCTCCACCTCCCAGGTTCAAGCAATTCCCTGCCTCAGCCTCCCAAGTAGATGGGATTACAGGCATGCACCACCACGCTCAGCTAATTTTGTATTTTTGGCCGGGCACGGTGGCTCAAGGCTGTAATCCCAGCACTTTGGGAGGCCGAGACGGGCGGATCACAAGGTCAGGAGATCGAGACCATCCTGGCTAACACGGTGAAACCCTGTCTCTACTAAAAAAAAAATACAAAAAACTAGCCAGGCGTGGTGATGGGCGCCTGTAGTCCCAGCTACTCGGG
>NW_016806834.1:2398089-2443425 GCF_001698545.2 Rhinopithecus bieti | reverse complement strand
TTGTATTTTTAGTAGAGATGGGGTTTCACCACGTTGGTCAGACCGGTCTCGAACTCCCGACCTCAAGTGATCCACCCACCTCAGCCTCCCAAAATGCTGGGATTACAGGCATGAGCCACCATGCCTGGCCTTGTTGTATTTATTTTAAGTGCTCTAATGGAACTTGCTTTTTCAGGAATTCCTTTGGCAAATCTTTTAGGAAGTAAGTACCTTCTTTTATAACCTTCTAAATTATTTGTTAATAAATCTAGTTTTCTTAAGATAAAATATGTATATAAACTTTTCTAGCATTTAGATTCTAGATGCAGAAGGGAACATGCTAGAAAATACTTCATTTTGTCTAACAGACCTATGACTGAAAGTAATCTATTCTCCATAAATGGTGAAAAGGGAAAGTTTGGAGATTTCTCGTTTCCAGTTTTACCAAATAAATTCACATTTTGTGAGACTGGAAACCAGTCCTTCCTCACAACTCCCATTAGGTAAAGATATAAAATAAAATGGATTCAGAGGTAAGTTTCTGAATCTCCCAGTGTTTTGATCAACTCACAAGGTTTTTCTGATAATATTAGTGTTCCCAGGATAAATATAGTACCACTTAGGTCTGCAAGAACACACTTCTCATGCTGCAGAAAACCACAGAAGCATACAGGAAATGGTACAGCTTGTAACTGCAGTACCAATATAGCTCTATCTGTGAAGCCAAAAATATACCCTTAATTCACAGGCAAAAAATTGGAGCTAATGATAGCTCTAATTTGTTGTCTTTCTATCAAGAATATTAATCTTGCTGCCCTTTTTCCAAAAATGTGGAATCTAAAAGTATTTTGACTTTTTTTCAGTGTTTAATCAATTAAAATGACAATCTTAATGCTTATGATAGCACAAAGTATTAGTAAAATTTAACTAGAGAATCTTCATGTAAAGAAGACTAGTTAAAGAATGTTATCAGTTTTTATTTGTTTTCCTGAATGTTTACTATTTCCATATTTTGTCAGTTACCATTTTTTTTCATAATTCTTTATTTAGTGGACATATCAGGCCATGGTCCATGAACTACTAGGCATAAACAACAATCGGATTGATCTTTCCAGAGTGCCGGGGATCAGTAAAGACTTAAGAGAGGTGGTCCTATCTGCTGAAAATGATGAATTCTATGCTAATGTAGGTGGTTTAAATTTTTTTTAATTCTCTTTAGTTGTTTTTATGTAAGAAGATTAATATTGGCTTGTTAGTATGGGGGCAGGCATGGGATTTCATGTGAAAGGATGATAGAGGCATCCTGTGCATAAACTGCCTCTCAAGGGAAGGCCGAAGATTTGGATTCTGACCCTTTACTAGTAGTTTTTTCATAGAGATCACGTAGTTATTTACTTCTCTCCCCTCCAGTAGCTGTTTGTGAGAATAGTAATGCTATTCATCACCAGTGTCCCAGCTAATGTCCAAATTTGGTAATTAAAATGGAATTTCCCTGCCCTTCAATTCTGTGTTCCAAATTCTTTTTCACTGCTTTTAAATTTTCTGAAAGTCAGACTAGTTGATGATGTGCTTCCACCTTTCTTTTTCACAGAATATGTACCTGAACTTTGCTGAGATTGGTAGCAATATAAAGAATCTCATGGAAGATTTTCAGAAGAAGAAACCAAAAGAACAGCAAAAACTAGAATCAATAGCAGACATGAAGGTAAATTGAGCATGTACATGAATGACTAACGTGAGAGTTTGAAACTATTCATGTAAGCAACACTTTTGGAATCTTCTGGGTCTGATTTCTACCTTGATTGATTTTATTTGGTTTGAGGCTTATTTTCTGTAATGTCTTTAAACAATATAGCGAAAAATTCATAATAAACCATGTGCTTCTTTCCATTCTTCAGTAATATCTAGACTATTTAAAGACTCAATCTATTGTCAGGCGCAGTGGCTCACGCCTGTAATCCCAGCACTTTGGGAGGCCAATGTGGGCGGATCACCTGAGGTCGGGAGTTCGAGACCAGCCTGACCAACATGGTGAAACCCCATCTCTACTAAAAATACAAAATTAGCCGGGTATGGTGGCACATGCCTGTCATCCCATCTACTCGGGAGGCTGAGGCAGGAGAATCGCTTGAACCTGGGAGGCAGAGGTTGGGAGGTTGCAGTGAGCCGAAATCACGCCAGTTCACTGTAGCCTGGGCAACAAGAGCGAAACTCTGTCTCAAAAAAAAAAAAACAAAGACTCAGTCTACCAACATATACCAGTTCTTCTCTTCTTAAGCATAACAAAATGCCATGTGGCTGAAAGTTGTAGATGCTTTAATCAGGGCTGAAAAACATCCCCTGCTTTCCCTACCCCCCATTCAATACATGCTTATCCTCGGTCAAAAAAATAACAGAACCTCTCATTGATGTTTTTCCCATGGCAGGCCTTTGTTGAGAATTATCCACAGTTCAAGAAAATGTCTGGGACTGTTTCAAAGCATGTGACAGTGGTTGGAGAATTGTCTCGATTGGTCAGTGAGCGGAATCTGCTGGAGGTTTCAGAGGTTGAGCAAGAACTGGCCTGTCAAAATGACCATTCTAGTGCTCTCCAGGTCAGTCCAATTTGATGAGCACCTACTATGTGTAAGGCACTGTGCCAGGCAGAGCAAGAGATAAAAAGGCAAGTAATCCTTCTTCACCAACATGGAATTTAGTCCGACAAGGAGCTGAGATGAGAACACAAATTGGTATTATTTAAGATAGATCTATAAAAAGAGACACAAGAAAAGTGTAATGTGCAATTCCTAAACGTTCAGTTAATTAGTATGAGTGCAGCCTAGTCTACTAGAAAGAGCACCAAACTAGAATCAGAAGATCTAGATTGGAGTGTTTGGTATACCACTTACAGGCTTTGTGACGTGGAGCTGTTGACTTAATCTCTGAGCCAGTTTCATTATTCGTAAAACAGGTATATTAATACTCATCTCACAGAGTGGTTAGGAAGACTTTAAAAGATAAAACCCATATTAAAATGTATTATCTAAGTTTTTTCATTATTGAAGTCTGCTTTTCATCGCACCAACATGTTAATGCCTGCTATATGTACATAATACTGCTGTGAGGATCTAGGAGTACAAAGATGAATAAGATACCACATTATAGTAGGGAAGAAAGAAATTTAAACCAGCAATTGTAATACCATGCACTATGTGCTATATTAGAGGTATTTACAAAGGAATATGGAAATACAGAGGAAGGACAACTGTTTTCCCCAAGGATGAGGCTTCTTAGCACTTCTTAGGGAAAATAACATCAAACAGGGAAAAGGAAGAAACATTCTCAGCAGAGGGAATGCAGGCATGAAGATGTGAAGAAATAAAAATTGATATATATATATATTTTCTTCATATAAAATATTTATATTTGAAATATACATGTATTTAAATATATATGGGAACACAGAATAGTTCAGTGTGGCTAGTACAGGATCCAAGATGAGTGGTCTTAGACTAAAAAGACTGACTGAAGCCAGGTTATGGCCATTGGAAGAAAGTTGGGCTTTAATCTTAAAAATGATGCGGGCTCCTGGAGGATTTTAGAATAGCAGCATAATCAGACTCTGGCCTCAAGAAATGTATAGTCTAGTTGAAGACACAAAACTAAAGCACAAGAAAAAATTAGATAATGTTTCAAGATGATAATTAAGTCATAATTGTAATACTGACTGTAACAGGTTTTGAGGTTATTAGGAACAGTTTCTTAGAGAAGGCAAGATTAGGATGGACCACAAAGAATGAATAGAATTTGGGGGAGGAGTTCAGTCAGGAACAGCAAAAGCAAAGATGTAGAAGTATGCAGGAAGTAATAAACAGTTTGACCTGTAGAGAGTGAGTATGAAACAGAATTAGATAAAATTGGTAAACAAAAAACAGTTTACAAGCTTTATGAAGAGGCTTGTAAGAATTTATACCTGCTGGGATAGGCAAAGAGATCCAGTATAGGATCTTATGTAGAATGTTGAGGTGGTGAAGGCAGTATTTTAGGAAATGTAACCTAGTAAGGATGCTTTAGAGGTGAAAAAACAGGTCAGAAAGACTTGTAGACTTACAGTGATAGTAGCAAAAATGTACAGCAAGGGGCAGAACTGAAAAATATTTCAAAGGGAGAAGAAATTAAATGACAGGCTGGATATAAAGATAGAATAAATCAGAGGTAATTCCATGATTCCTGAGAAATGACAAAGTATGATGTCACTGACAAGTAATTTAGGAATACGAGTCCTTTAGGAAAAAGCCATTTCTAAGCCACTTACAAGAAGCACATTTCCCTGTTGATAGGACCCTATATTCTAAAGCTTAACTTCTTTCTTTCCCAGCTACAGTTCCACTTTATTCTATAAGATAATGCCAACCTGGTATATTGGAAACAACTCAGGTTTGGGACCCAGACTGGCCTGGCTTATATCCTACCTCTCCTTACCAAAGTTGCTTTGGGAAAATTACTTAATTTGCCCAAGTCTTGGGGATAATGATTTCAAACTTTCCGACTGTTATGATGATTCAATGAGATATGTAAAATGCTTCACATTTAATAGGTGCTTTGTAAATATTGGTTCCCTTCCTGTAAGCATGATTTTTTTTTTTTTTTTTACACATAGTGCAACCAAAAGAAAAAAGTCTACCTGTGAGTGCTCTAGTTATACCAGCGTCTTTACTGGGATTTATTGTTGTTGGGTTTTGGATCAGAACCTAAAGTCACATTCTTTTTAATCACTACATAGTATCCTTTGTAAAGATGTATCCTAATCTATTTAACATGGCCTTTAAACAACACTACTAATAATATTTTATAGTTGTTTTGTGGGCCTAATAGAAATGTCCTGATATTCATCACAAAAAAATGAGTTTTCTGCCTCTTATTAAATAAAAAACAAAATTGTGTCCCATAACTACATTTTAATTTCTTATATTTGTTTATCATTTGATTTTTCCCTTGAAAACAGTAGAACCAGACTTAATCACTAACCAGTTTTACTGTCTTTATTTGTATCTCTCTACATATGGAAAGCAATTAGAAAAAATTATTGTAATAACTTGTCTGAAACTTTATTTTATGTTCACTTCAAAAGAAAATAGTTACTTTAAAATATAAATTCTATTTGTGATCCACTTTTATTTTAAAACTTATCTTTTGAAGGTTTTCTTGTCTGGGGTACCGGGATTTTACAGTGAGCAGTTGATTTGGAGTCCCCCCATCATAAAGGACTTCTTTGGCAACACAACTTAAATAGTCTATAAAGGAATCTTTTGTTTTATAGTAAGTAGATGTCAGGGGCCTGACTTCTAGAGGGGTTATAGCATTCCTTGACTTGACCTTAGATGATAATATGTCATGAAGCAATGAAATGAGGTTTGTGAGTAGAGATGGGGTTTGCTTTATTGAATAGTAAGTATCATGACAAGAAAAAAAGTTCACATATTGCTAAAAGTTAACCTAAAAATTGCTGCCATTCTAACCATTATTTTGTAGGCTAATGAAAATTTCATTTAGAAAGAATTTCACTAGAACCAAAGTGAAATTTACTACCACTGAAACATATACATATCCTCAGAAGAGATTTATTTGATTAGTAATGAAGATTTGCCATACCATGAAGAAAAGGCATCTTTAGAAAGTGAGCAATTCTACCCTCATCATCTTCCCCATACCCTGCCCCCAATGCCCAGTCTGTGTTGTCATATCACAGCTCTTCATTTGGAGAGAGGAACCAGTCTGTTTTATATCTTTTCCTGACCTTGCGTAAAGATCTTAAATCATCCTGTTAATGATACTTAATAAGGACTCAATCAATGTTTATTAGAAAAATGAGGAGTAAGAGCTCTATTTGAAGCAGTATAGAGTAGTGGCTAAGAACTTGGGCCTTTGATGGCTTGGGTTTCAATGTAATTCCTAACCACTCTAAGCCTCAGTCTTACCTCAAAATTGTTGTGAGAGTGCAATGAGCTAATACATGTAAAACTCTTATGGTACTTGGTACTTACAGCTTTCAAGAAACATTAACTACCAACATTACGAGTGTTATTATTTGATGGTACATTTAATTTTCTTAATGTCATCCAAGACTTGTTTTTTAGTTCATTGATAGCCTCGTATCTCTCTGATTTCAGAAAAGTGTTTTGTTTTGTTTTGTTTTGTTTTGCCACTCATTAAAATTATAAGAAAAGTGGTTGGGACACATTGAACTGACTGGCAGCTTTACTTTGATTAATTAAATGTAAAAATGATCCTTTTACTCTAAAACAACATTTAGCCAGTATTTTAGAAACAGTATTGATCAGCAGAAGATCTACTGCAAAGCTAAATTTTATGTTGACTAGTCATTAAGAAAAGGAATACTGACTCAGATATATTTACCAGTCGGTAGAATTGGGTCTTGTCTGCATTCTATCATTTTCCCAGATAAGCTTTTATATTCACACAACACTGTTCTCTCAGGCTCATTTTTATCAGATCAGCATGTGGAAGACTTCTGCCAATTCCATCTTACTGTCCTAATCTGTTGGTTTATTTTGTTATTTTCTGACTTTACTACATTAATATAGTAGATAACAAAGAAGGGATCCTATTCTTTAGGTTAAACTAAAACAAAAAAAAATGGAGACGATCTTTAATTACCAAGACCATCTGTAATCTGTGTAATAGTTTAAAATATGTGTATGTCATAATGATTTCTTCTTGCTCTGCTGCTTCATCATAGTTTTGATAGAAGAAAACAGAAAAGTAGAAAAGCATTCAGCCAGAAACAATGGAAGAATCTCTGAATATCAGAAAAGAAGAATGGTTTTCTCGTTGATATCTTATAAATGAATGTTAGTTCCTTTAGGAAACTTGATCTCCAAAGACACTATTTTTGCTTTTCTTTTCCTTTTCTTTTCCTATTCCTTGATTAGGCCCACACAAATGTTAGAGTTCAGTGCAAGGTTTTTGAATCCTGTCTTCTTAAGTAGATGACAATTTTCTGTTTTGCTCTTTACTCAGTCATTGTTATAATATGACAGTGTCGTTTTCTAATAGTCACAAGGCTGATGGAAAATTTAATAAGAGAAACCAAAAAATTATGTAATTCAGTTATATTTCCAGCAGATAAATACTACCGTATAGCATATACCTGCTTTGTAATTATAAGCCTCTTTGATTCTTTTTTCTCCTCTTCTCTGGTTAGTGCCCTGAAATCTCAGTGTAACGTAGGCCACTATCAATCAAGTTGATAAGTAGCTATGAGGGAAATCCTTCAAAATGAAGTCAAAAGATAAAGTGGGATCAAGGCAGACAAAAAGGTCCTGCTTCTCCAAGGACTGATACAGCTGAAAGAAAAGAAAGAACTCAGCTTGTACCTACAGGTTTCTTTTCATGAGAGAATAGATACCTCTAGCTAGAACATGGGCCTGAGCCATGAGTTGGGTCCTAAGGGCTCAAAAGTAGGCAAAATAGTTACTCAAAGTAGGTCTGGTCAGATCTGAGCCAAGTCCTCAATGGAGAACTAAGAGTCAAGCCAAGCAATCTGAATACCAGTACCAAATCTCAAGGAATAGAAGTGGATTTTGTTTATGATTGATGCATAATGATTGTACAGATTTATGGAATACAATGTGATGTTTCAATACATGTATACATTGTGTAATGATCAAATCAGGGTAATTAGCATATCCATCACCTTAAACATTGGTCGTTTCTTTGCGATAAGAACATTTAAAAACCTCTCTTCTAGCTATTTTGACATATGTAATACATTATTTTTAACTCTATTCATCCTACTATGCAGTAGAACACCAGAACATATTCCTGCTCTCTAACTGTAGCTTTGTACCTATTAACCAATTTCTAATCACCCCCATCCTTCACCATCCCATCCTCTGGTAACTGCTATTATGCTCTCTACTTCTATGAGTTCTATGAGAACAACTTTTTAGATTCCACATATGAGTAAGATCATGCACTATTTGTCCTTCTGTGTCAGGCTTATTTCACTGAATATAAGTCCTCCAGGCTAATCTGTTTTGCCACAAATGACAGAATGTCATTCTATTTCATGGCTGAGTAGTAAATATTTCATTATATATGTATATATGTATGCTGTGTTTTCTTTTCCCTTTCTTCTTCTCTTTTTTTTCTTTTTGTTGAGACAGGGTCTGGCTCTATCACCCAAGCTAGAGTGCAGTGGTGCAATCTTGGCTTACTGCAACTTCTGCCTCCCAGGCTCAAGCTACTCTCCCACCTCATCCTCCCCAGTAGCTGGGACTACAGGCATGCACCACCATGCCCAGCTAATTTTTGTATTTTTGTAGAGACAGAATTTCACCATGTTGCCCAGGCTGGTCCCCAGCTCCTGAGCTCAAGCAGTCCGCCCACATCGGCCTCCCAAAGTGCTGGGATTACAGACCTGAGCCACCATGCCCAACCTAAATACTGCATTTTCTTGATCCATTCATCTGTTGATGGACATTTAGGTTGATTTCATATCTTGGCTATTTTGAATAGTGCTGCGGTAAACATAGGAGTGCAGATATCTCTTCAACATACTGATTTCATGTCCTTTGGATGTATTCCAAGTAGTTGGATTGCTAAATCATATAGTAGTTCTATTTTTAATTTTTTAAGGAACCTTCATACTGTTTTCCATAATGGCTGTACTAATTTACATTCACCAGTTGTGTGTAAGGGTTCTTATTTCTCCACATTATCACCAACACTTATCTCTAATAAGAAACAGCCAAGAGTCAAGATCCACGTGAAGGTAACTAGAAAAGGACAGAGACTGATTACTGCAAATAGTCTTTGACTGTCATCATACCAGTTTTGTGAATTTATAGTTACTTGGATTTCGCAGATTTGCTTAAAAGTACAGAGACAGATCAGCCAGAAAAGGTGGTAGGAGAGTGACTGCAAGGGCAGGAAATGAGACATTGTGCCTATAAGAAAAGTAACAACAGAAATCCCCAATGGGATTTCTTTTCTTTTTATAAATTTTTTTAAATGTTTTATTTATTTATTTTTTTGAGACAGTTTCACTCTGTCGCCCAGGCTGGAGTACAGTGGCACGTAATCTTGGCTCACTGCAACCTCCGCCTCCCAGGTTCAAGCAATTCTCCTGCCTCAGCCTCTTGAGTAGCTGAAACTACAGGTGCTCGCCACCACACCCTGCTAATTTTTTGTATTTTTAGTAGAGACAGAGTTTCACCATGTTGTCCAGGCTGGTCTCGAACTCCTGACCTCAAGTGATCCACCCACCTCGGCCTCCCAAACTGTTGGGATTACAGGCGTGAGCCACCACGCCCAGTCCCCAACGGGATTTCTTAATGTTTTAAATTTACGCTGTTGATTGAGATACATACATAATTTGTACCTGAAATTTCTTCATATTATAGTAGAAAATAGTGGAACATTTGAACAGATACCCTAAATGGGCTGTATTCCATGGCTGCTCTAGGGGGGAAGATACCATGAAGGGAAAAAAATAAGAAAAATCTGACAAATTTGGGATCGAAATCTACAGAAGTTTCTCCCTTTTTGATCCCTTAAGGATGATGGTAGTGAAATAGTAACCAAAAAAATCAACAATAGAAATCTGTCTCAGAGAACTCTGTACTTGAAAGCTACATGGGAGGTTCCCCATTATCATCATAGTCCCTAGTCAGTGTGAACAGAAGAGCTCTTAGACGTTAGACATGGTTGTTGTCAGGTACAAAAGA
Source organism: Rhinopithecus bieti (assembly GCF_001698545.2). Lineage (NCBI taxonomy): Eukaryota > Metazoa > Chordata > Mammalia > Primates > Cercopithecidae > Rhinopithecus > Rhinopithecus bieti. Next base: position 2,433,715 of record NW_016806834.1, on the reverse strand, counting down.
GATAATGTATGTGAAAACATTTTGTAAGTTGTAAAGTAATCATATAGTTGATAATTATGTCCTCAGAATTCAGTGCCCTTTAAGGCTCTTGCCAGCCTTTCAACCCAAGCCATTTCTTCCTCTGATTTCCGTATGTATTTTGATAGTGCCACTGTTTTTAGTCTCTCACACTGGTTCCAATACTTACTGATTCTTCAGGACCTTTGGCAAATGTCACCTCCTTTATGAAGTCGTTCCTAATTTCTCAACAACCCAGTATACTTTCTCGTCCCCTTTCTCTCCCCTTCCTCTTTTGCACTGATTTTCAGCTTTTGCTTTTTGTTTTCTTTTGTTTTTTTACATACATATGTTTCTGTTATAACACCACATATTTGTTCCTGAAAAACCTCACATTCTATAAAACATGCACTAAAAAAAGGGTTATGAGAATATAGGGTTATAAGCAGACCACTTAAAATCTACATGACTATAAAAAGAAATAAAAAATTCATATAATTTTTTAATCAGAGCCCTAATAAAATAGTAACAATTATAATAAAATGCTAGCATGGTTAAATCTCCACTGGCATTTGCACCTAAAAATAGAGCCAGTCCATCCTCTGCAGCCTTATTCCTGGGGCTCATGTTTTCTTCAAATTATAAGGTCTTGAAAATACTCACTTTTCATAAAGACTACTTTGTCAAAGTTAAAAATACCATATGGAGATAGCTTTCTTCATCAATCAGTGTTTGATTGTTATTTTGTTTTGTTTTGCTTTTTAACACAGTGCAATATATTTGCATCCTTTGTATTTGCACTTGCCCTTTCCCTATTTAGCATAACACAGTGGAAAGTGCAACAGTTCTTGAAGCTACAAAACCAAGTACTTCTTGCAGAACACACTTCTGTAGGATTATCATCTTTTTTTCTTAAGGTGTTGGTAAGGCTTCCCCTTTAATCGTAGGAAAGCCTATCCATTCTGGAAAAATTACATATGAACCAATATGCCTTCTGTGTTAAACTGACACCATTTCCATATTTATTCATCTCACAGAACTCAAGTACATTAAAGAAACATGTATGTAGCAGAATAAATTATATTACTTTGATCATCTTTCACCCCATTGACTGTGAACTCACTGGGGACAGGAATTGTCTTTAACTTATCTGTGTGCCTGCAACAGTGCATGACATACTGCCTTATGGGGACTCAAAAAGTATTTGTTGACTTAAATTATTTGTTCTGCTGTATAATAAATATAAATCTGTACTATATGGAAGGTCCTGAATATGAAGATTAAAAAATGTAAACATGGCTTCTCCTGGCCCCCTTTTCTGTCCGTACCTGCCTCTTAAAATCATTAAGTACTAAATTTAGAGATTACATGCTATTACATACTCATCTCTGTCAACCATGTTGAGACATGTTCTGATGCTTCTTAGAGATTAAGCCCAGTCTGTGTAAAATTCTACCAACTTTGTCTCCATTTCACTGGTCAATCATTAATAGGTTTGCAAATCAACTAGTCAGTTTTGTTGTGCTGTATTGATTCAAGTGGTGGAAATAGTAAGTGTTCCTTCTTTCAGCAAGAAAATTACAACTTCAGCTAGTGGAAAAGAAAAGTGAAGCTACCCATTATTAAATTCATTTTTGTCGCAAAGCAATTACAATGGAAATATATTTCCTTATTTAATTCTTACCTTGGACAAAAGGCATTTAATTTTCTATAGTTGAGACAGTTCCTAAGTGTATGACTTATAATTGTCATAGTAGTGATGTATCACTACCATTTAATAATTATTAGATCTAAGGCATTGTACAACAGATCACTCAAGTGAAAGGGGGATAAATATAAGTTCTATCTTTCTTCAGAATGTAAAAAGGCTTCTGCAGAACCCCAAAGTGACAGAGTTTGATGCTGCCCGCCTGGTGATGCTTTATGCTTTACATTATGAGCGACACAGCAGCAATAGCCTGCCAGGACTAATGATGGACCTCAGGAATAAAGGTGTTTCTGATAAGTATCGAAAGGTAACCAGTTTCCATATTAGCCCACCAAACAGGAACCAACTCTGTTATTATATTCTTAGCTCTAACAAATGATAAATCATACTATTTTTATTTACAGAAATGTATAAATCTGTATTTTCATTTTTGTTTCCTTAATAAAATTATTTTCTTATGAAGTGGGCTTCCTGATCCCTAAGCAATCAAAATTTGCTTCTCTTTCTTAATAGCTCGTGTCTGCAGTTGTTGAATATGGTGGTAAACGAGTCAGAGGAAGTGACCTCTTCAGCCCCAAAGATGCTGTGGCTATCACCAAACAGTTCCTCAAAGGACTGAAGGTACAGACATCTCCTCTGTGCTTTCCTAAGTGAGAACAGTCGAAGCCCCTGAGGCTGAGAGGCTGAGAGTGAATGAATATGATCTTCAAAGTATCTTGAAGATTGCTGCTAATTTAGTACTATGTCAATTAAATGAAATTAAAACTGACATCCTCTTGAAAGCTTTTTCTTTTAGTGCTTTCTGTATTAGAGCTGTATCAGCATTGGACCAAATAACTGGGCAGGAAATAACTGGAGATATTTCCTGGAAATACTCAAGAAGAAAAAGACAAATGGTTCTGATAGTCACAGATATTTTACTCCATTTGTTTATAATTAAAGATTTGTTAGGTAGTTTCTCTTTGAAGGAAATTAAAGATGAAGCAAACATTTGATCTTTTAAACTTTTTCTTAAAATACTCAAAAATTAATTTCTAATCTGCTAGGCTTTCTTATGTTTCTTGAAGTTTTTCTTTCTTCCCTGGGTATTTCCAGCAGTCTTTTTTATACATGATCCTTTCCTTTTATTTGCTCTACCTATCATTTAACATTTTCACAAAAGGGTAAGAGGCAGTGAACACATGATAAAGGATTTAAGCAATCCCATTTTTAAAAATTCCTTTACAATAACTAGCCCTAAATTACAGAGTAATTTTTATGAGATTAGAACATTTCTGACTGATTAAAATAATTTTGAAATTTACCACAGTTTCTATTTAAATCTATCCCATGAAATCTCTATTGAGTGTATATCCTTTTCTGATATGAATATTACTAATTCTTGTATTGCTAGTTTCCCAAAAATGACATAAGAACCATTTTCCCCTGTTTTAGGGAGTAGAAAATGTATATACACAGCATCAACCTTTCCTACATGAAACCCTGGATCATCTCATCAAAGGAAGGCTTAAGGAAAACCTATATCCTTATCTAGGCCCCAGCACACTCAGAGACAGGTAAGCTAACAAAGATATTAATAATAAAAGCCAGAAACACTGAACAAACAGAAAATTTAGAGTAATGTTAAGCACTAAAGCTGAGGTTATAGCATTCTTCTTCTTTCTTCTGTTAAGATTCTTTTGGTTTTACATATGTCAGTATTAGATATGAATTCCTTTGCTAAGTCTGAAACATTTATTTCTTTTGTACTAAAGAAACAAGTGTTTTGGAGTGCCTCAAATCCTTCTGTACTTCAGTATCAAACCAGTTTACTTATGCCAATTAAGGTTCCGTTGGATGGCATCTGGCATTTGGTGTTTCAAACATTAAGGCCAAAAATAGACTTGCTGCCTGATTGCCCTCCAGAGCAGGTTGTTACTATTTTTGCTGAGGACTGGACTTTGCCAAATGTTGCCAGCACACAAACTGAGAGACCTAATTAATAAAGTCCATTTGTTACACAGGAGCAAAGGATGGCTTTCTTTTTGAGTATTAACTAAAGGAAGCAATAATTGTCATCTTAATCCAGTGGTTAATTTTAATAAAACAAAACTTGTCCAGAACAACTTATTTAGGCCAACCTGAAATTTTAAATGTTGTATACATAAATTCTACCTAGTTAAAAATTATATTGTTATATTTTTTAGTTGGACCACATGTTATCTAAAGGGGCTAACATATATACTTGAATCCTATTGGATAGATTAATGTGAAAATTTTACTGTTGACATAATTGTTCTATTATTTCAGTTAATAATCATCTAAGAGCCTTGGAAGTATAGTGTTTTATAAACATAATGAGATTCTGAATGGGAAAAATGTTTTGAAATACGTAAATGACTCTTTTATGTGATAAAGTATATTTTTTCACGTTGTCCTTTAAAAAAATTTTTTCTGTAATTTGGTACAGAACAGAAAAAAAAATCATCTTTTAAAAGTCCAAGGTTGAGAGGCAGAACATTTGGTGTTAAATTCAGAGAGTACACTCATTCAGATAAAATGTTTAAGGACCTTGGGATCAAGATTCAGAAATGTCAGCTAAGTGGGAAGAATGAACGCCAGCCCAAAGTTATGCACCTATCTGAGAGGCTTTTTAAAAAACATAACTATTCTGAACTTTCGCATTAATGTGATAAATAAAAACATTAATTTGTTTATGAATTTATATAAGAATTACTGAACAAGAAATTAGCTATTTATTGCCAAAGGGAAACCATAGGCCACTAGAAGAATATACTGTGCGTGATCAGTACACAGCAGAAAACCTTTCTAATTTACATAATTCATTCCCACACAAAGCTCAAAATTATATTCCTTGAACAAAATGCACATTTATCAGTTGTCAACATCTGTTACCATTTGTCACTATAACCTAAGTATGCATATAGTTAATAATTCAGTTGCTTTGTCCTTTTATACAACAGATGTTGATTGAATGCTTTCAGTATGTCAAGAGCTGTTGTAGATGCTGGCAATATAGAAGTGACAGGAAAGACAAGGTACCCGCCCTCAAAGAACTTACATAGAGACAATAAGTAAACAAGTAAACTAATGAAGAATATAATTTTACTAAGTGCTATCCAGGAAATAAATAGGGTAATGAGCTTCAAAGTAATTGTAGGGGTGGGGAGGACTACTTTAGATGGAGAGAGAACCTATCTGAGAGGTGATATTTAAGATGAACTTTGAGTCATAAGAAAGAACCAGACCAGGCATGGTGGCTCACACCTATAATCTCAACACTTTTGGGAGGCCAAGGCGGGAGGATCACCTGAGGTCAGTAGTTTGAGACCAAGCTAGCCAACATGGCAAAACCCTGTCTTTACTAAAAACACAAAAATTAGCCTGGCGTGGGTGGCAGGCGCCTGTAATCCCAGCTACTCAGGAGGCTGAGGTAGGAGAATCACTTGAACCTGGGAGGTGGAGGTTGCAGTGAGCTGAGATTGCGCCATTGCACTCCAGCCTGGGCGACAGAGTGAGACTCCATCTCAAAAAAAAAAAAAAAAGCAATCACACGATGATTAGGAGAAAAAGCAGCCAAAGCAGAGGGAAACACCAGAGCAAAGGTCTTGAAGAAAGAGAGAATTTGGCAAGTTAATGGAACATAAGGGAGCCCTGCTTGGCTGGAGCATAGTGAATAAGGAGGAAATAAGAGGTTGAAAGAGAGGCAGGTTGGATCACATCGGTTCTCGACGACCCTAGTAAAGAGATTTTTTTTTTTTAATGTCATGGGAAGCCATTGAAGAATTAAGCATATGACTAACATGAACTTAATTGTGTTTTAAAAGATCATTTGTGGTGAGAATGGATTGTTGAAGGCAAAAATAGAAGCAGAGAGACTACTAAGGAGATAACTGCAGTAGTCCAGGTGAGAAATGGAGGTGGTTTGGGTAGGAGGCCGAGAGAGAAGCCAGAATCAATAGACGTATTTAATGACACAGATTTATGGAACAAGGGTAATAGAGAAGTCAAGAATAACTCTCAGGCTTTGAGGAGAAACAGAGTTTTGTTGTTCAGTTGGTGATGCCTATTAGATAACAAGTAGAAATGTCACATATTGAGAGTCAACAAAAATATTAGTAATATTAAAACCATGGAACTAGATAAGATCACTTAGAGAAAAAGCATAAAAAAGAGAAAATAAGAGAGCCCGGAACTAAGCACTGAGTAGAGAATAAGGAGCCAGCAATGGAGACTGAGGAGGAAGCAGAAAGGTAGGAGAAAAACCAGCAAAGCATGGTGCCATCAAGAGCAAGTGAGTAATAAACTGTGTCCAAACTCTGAGAGGTAAAGAAGGTGAAGAAAGTAAAAAATCTATCTGATATGGCAACATGGAAGTCTTTGGTGATATTCTCCCCTGGTTTCAGTGAGGTTGGAAGCCAAATTAGAGGGGTTAACAAGATATAAGATAAATTGGAGACACTTTTTAAGAAATTTTGTGGCCAGGCGCGGTGGCTTACGCCTGTAATCCCAGCACTTTGGGAGGCCGAGGTGGCCGGATCACAAGGTCAGATCGAGACCATCCTGGCCAACATGGTGAAACCCCGTCTCTATTAAAAATACAAGAATTAGCTGGGTGTGGTGGTGTGAGCTTGTAATCCCAGCTACTCGGGAGGCTGAGGCAGGAGAATCATTTGAACCTGGGGGGTGGAGGTTGCAGTGAGCCGAGATTGCGCCACTGCACTCCAGCCTGGTGACAGAGTGAGATTCCGTCTCAAAAAAAAAAAAAAATTGCATAAAGGAGGAAGAGAAATGGAGTGGTATCTAGAAGAGATTGTGGGCTCAAGAGAAAGAGGTTCTGGAGCATATGTGTAACCCAATGAGAATTACCCAGTAAAGAAGAGCAAATAGGTAATGCAAAAGAGAAAGAAAGTGCTACAGAAGTGAAGTCCTTAAGGAATCCAGAGAACAAATAGAGGGATTGCCTGTGATAGGTACAGAGGTACTTTCATTTTAACAGGAGAGAAAGCAGTATGTATAGATACAATAGGTTTGTAGTTTTGATGGTGAGAACCTGGGGTCATCATGTCTGATTTTTCTCAGTAAAATATGCCAGGTTACCAGCTAACATAAGGGGTATAAAGAAAAAACATTGTGAAACTGTCATCCTGTAGGCTAGGAATCAAGTTTAGTAGGGAAATATAAGTAGGAGTTCTAGGCAAGGTTGAATGCCTAGAAAGTTTTGTGGTCATTAATTTAAAATATAGCCAGTAAGCCTAATTGTGTGTCTTTCCTCTGGAAATTTTGAACTGCTTCAGATTAAACGTGGAAAAGGCAACTAGTTGGGTCCAACTAGGATTTGGGGAAATGGAAACAAGAGGAGAGTGTATTGGATCATGAGAAAGGTATTGGTGAATGAATTGGAGATTTGATGAGGCCAAAGAATTATTACAGAAGAGTGTTAGTATAGGTAAATTGGAAGCTGAGAGGTAGTTATTGGATAAAGATATTTTGAATTCAAGATTTCATAGGGGGTTCAGAAGAAGTAACGAAGAAGTTTAGATTGTAAGCATGAATGTGGGTGGTTGTAGTGGGTAGCAGAAAAGATCAGGATTGCTAAGGAGACCAGGATGTTAAATGAGTAATCCACAGTGATGTTAAAGTCACTGAAAATCTTGAAAAGAGAAGGAGAAAAAGGAGGACAAGTAAGCCAGAGCTAAAGTCTTCAGGGAATAAAAGTGACCAGGAAAGGAAGTCAGGAAAAAACAGTGCAACTACATTATGAGCTTCTAAAATAGTGGAAATTTTGAAGGAAGAAGGCAAAGAAATGGTTACAAAACTACAGTGAGTGTCACAGAACATACCTATACCACCTTCTGGCCATGCCTAACAGAAGGAATACTGCAAAGGACTTGAAAATACTCTTATTTGCCAATTCTACTTCTAAAAGCTTACTGTATAGATATTCCTGGCAAGTACACAAAGATACTTAAGCAAGGATGTTCACTGAAGTAATAGCAAAAAAAACTAAGAACAAGCTAAGTATCTATTAATAGAGAGCTGATTACCTAAACTACAGTACAATACTATGTATTCTTTTTTTTTTTTTTTTTTTTTTTTTTATAGACGGAGTCTTGCTCTGTCGCCCAGGCTGGAGTGCAGTGGCCGGATCTCAGCTCACTGCAAGCTCCGCCTCCTGGGTTTATGCCATTCTCCTGCCTCAGCTTCCCGAGTAGCTGGGACTACAGGCACCCGCCACCTCGCCCGGCTAGTTTTTTGTAGTTTTTAGTAGAGACGGGGTTTCACTGTGTTAGCCAGGGTGGTCTCGATCTCCTGACCTCGTGATCCTCCCATCTCAGCCTCCCAAAGTGCTGGGATTACAGGCTTGAGCCACCATGCCAGGCCTCTTTTTTTTTTAATGACATAACTCTTCATGGGTGATATGCAAAGCTTTCTAAGATATATTGGATAGAAAAGCAGGATGTTATAACATTTCTTTTCTTTTTTTTTGAGATGGAGTCTTGCTGTGTTGCCCAGGCTGGAGTGGTGCCATCTTGGCTCACTGCAATCCCAGCCTCCTGGGTTCAAGATTCTCCTGCCTCAGCCTCCCGAGTAGCTTAGTAGAGATGTAGTCTTGCCATGTTGGTCAGGCTGGTCTCGAACTCCTGACCTCGTGATCCACCACCTCGGCCTCCCAAAGTGCTGGGATCGCAGGTGTGAGCCACTGTGCCCAGCCATAACATTTCTTTTGGGTAAGAAAACTGTAGAATCCTGGGTGCAGTGGCTCATGCCTGTAATCCCAGCACTTTGGGAGGCCGAGGTGGGCTATTATTTGAAGTCAGGAGTTCGAGACCGGCCTGGCCAACATGGTGAAACCCCGTTTCTACTAAAAATGCAAAAATTAGCCAGGCGTGGTGTCATGCACCTGTAGTGCCAGCTACTCGGGAGGCTGAGTGAGGAGAATCACTTGAACCAGGGAGGTGGAGATTGCAGTGAGCCGAGATTGTGCCATTACACACCAGCCTGGGTGATAGAGCAAGACTCTGTCCCAAAACAAAACAAAACAAAGGGTACATGTATATAAATATGTGCTTGACTATACATATGTATGTGTATTATATATATATAATATATTTTTACAAGCACATATATGTATAAATACAGTAACTCTCTTTTTTGTTTGTTTGTTTGTTTTGAGACGGGGTCTGGCTCTGTAGCCCAGACTGGAGAGCAGTAGCGTGATTTCAGCTTACTGCAAACTCTGCTTTTTGGGCTCAAGCCATCCCACCTTGTTCTTGTAAGTAGCTGGGACTGCAGACACATGCCATAGTACCTAGCTAATTTTTGCATTTTTATAGAGACAAGGTTTTGCCACATTGCCTAGGCTTGTCTCAAACTCCTGAGCTCAAGCAATCTGCCTGCCTCAGCCTCCCAAAGTGCTTGGATTACTGGCATGAGCCACCATGCCCTGCCTACAGTAGCTATTTCTGAAACAATAATCAAGAAGTTATTAATAGTCATTACCTCTGGATATTGAGACAGTAGTTAGTTACATATCTATCCTTCTCCTTAGTTATTGTATTAGGTATTGTAATCTTGAAGTAAATACTATGTTTTGTTAATCTTCGGGGTTTTCACAACATTTAACACAGTGATTTACAAATAGTAGGTGTTCAATAAATTCTATAGGCATCTCTTCTAGTTGATATGCCAATATTTATAGTTGGAAAATTTAAACCAGAGAATAAATTTAATTGATGCTATAGAAAATTTAGATTTTTGAAGTTCATAAACAATCCTCCTATAAAACTTTCTGGCTCTGCATTCACTTGGCCACACTATCAGCTCTAGCCACTTTCTTGGCCCTGTATTGTATTGAAAAGAGTCCTTGATTATAGTGATATTTATTATTATTTGTCTCATCATAATAGAAACTCCAGGTTTTATTGTTGCTATAATAATAGAAAATATCAAAGGAAATGTGGCAAGAACATAACTTTGCAAAACAAAAACACTGGTGAAAATTTTTTTAGCCCTAGCTGTTAAATTAGTGTTTAAGCTGTTTGGCAGTATAGCTATATCCACAAATTGGATTTGATCATTCTGCAGATGGGATTCTTGCATACCCTGTTTTTCAAGCTAATTTTTTTTTCTCACTCTAGAATTGCCTCTTGTCTCTGATAAAGGCAAGCAACATTTTCATTTGGTGAGGAAATGGAGCTATATGATCATGCATTCCAGAATCAGTCAATTCAAAAAGGAAGTACTTTTCATGTTTACACAAATGTAGTAGAATCTTGTCACTACAGCTTATTTTTTGTTTCTGTGAAGCAGCAGTCCTTTTTCATTGACCTTTTTTTGTAGTAAAATGCTCATAAGAACTGTATCATTTGTAAATATGTTCAAAAATTACAATTTTAGCCATAAGTGTAATGCTCCACAAAATAGATAAAATGTTGCCTTTTGAAAGTTTGTGTTTCCACCTAACTTAACCACATATAGAAATAATGTTAAAAATTCTCAATAAGGCGGGCAATGTGGCTCATGCCTGTAATCCCAGCACTTTGGGAGGCTGAGGTGGGCAGATCACAAGGTCAGAAGTTCAAGGCCAATGTAGTAAAACTGCATCTCTACTAAAAAAATACAAAAAGTAGCCGGGTGTGGTGGTGGGTGTGGTGGCAGGTGCGGTGGCAGGCGCCTGTGGTCCCAGCTGCTCGGGAGGCTGAGGCAGGAAAATCGCCTGAACCCTGGAGGCAGAGGTTGTAGTGAGCTACGATTGCGCCACTGCACTCCAGCCTGGGCAACAAGGTGAGACTCCATAAAAAGAAAAAAAAAAAAAAAAAACTCGACAAACTTGGTATTGAAGGAACATACCTCAAAATAATAAGAGCCATCTATTCCCAACACTCTGGAAGGCTGAGGCAAGTGGATCACGAGGTCAGGAGATAAAGCCCATCCTGGCTAACATGGTGAAATCCTGTCTCTACTAAAAATACAAAAATTTAGCCACGTGTGGTGGTGGGTGGCTATAGTCCCAGCTACTGGTGAGGCCAAGGCAGGAGAATGGTGTGAACCTGGGAGGCAAAGCTTGCAGTGACCCAAGATCGAGCCACTGCACTCCAGCCTGGGGGACAGAGCGAGACTCCATCTCAAAAAAAAAAAAAGTCTTCTATGACAAACCCACAACCAACATCATACTGAATGGGCAAAAGCTGGAAACATTCCCCTTGAAAACTGGCGCAAGACAAGGATGCCGTCTCCCGCCACTTCTATTCAACAAAGTATTGGAAGTCCTAGTGAGGGCAATCAGGCAAGAGAAAGAAATAAAGTGCATCCAAGTAGGAAGATAGGAAGTCAAACTATGTTTTTAGATGACATGATTCTATATCTAGAAAACCCCATAGTCTCAGCTCCAGAGCTCCTTCAGCTGATAAACAACTTCAGCAAAGTTGCAGGATACAAGTCAATGTACAAAAATCACTAGCATTCCTATACAACAACAACAGCCAAGCTGAAAGCTGAATCAGAAAGGCAATCCCATTCACAACTGCCACCAAAAAAATAAAATACCTAGGAATACAGCTAAACAGGGAGGTGAAAGAGCTCTACAGTGAGAATTAAAAAACACTGTTCAAAGAAATCAGAGAAGCCACAAACAAATGGAAAAACATCCCATGCTCATGAATAGGAAGAATCAATATCATTAAAATGGCTATACTGCCCAAAACACTTTACAGATTCAATGCTATTCCTATCTAACTACCAACATTCTTCACAGAACTAGAAAAAATTATTTTAAAATTCATGTGGAACCAAAAAAGAGCCCACATAGCCAAGGCAATCCTAAGCAAAAAGAACAAAGCTGAAAGAATCACGTTACCCAACTTCCAACTGTACTACAAGGCTACAGTGACCAAAACAGCATGGTATGGGTACAAAAACAGGCACATAGACCAGTGGAACAAAATAGAGAGCCCAGAAGTAAGGCCTCACATCTACGACCATCTGATCTTTGACAAAGCTGACAAAAACAAGCAATGGGGAAAAGACTCATTCAATAAATGGTGCTGGGATAACTAGCCATATGCAAAAGACTGAAGCTGGACCCCTTCCTTATACCATATTCAAAAATTTCAACTCAAGATTGATTAAAGACAAATGTAAAACCCAAAACTATAAAAACCCTGGAAGACAAACTAGGTAATACCATTCTGGACCTAGGAACAGGCTAAGATTTCATGTCAAAGATGCCAAAAGCAATCACAACAAAAGCAAAAATTGACAAATGGGATCTAATTAAACTTAAGAGCTATTGCACAGCTAAAGAAACTATCAACAGTGTAAACAGACAGTCTACAGAATGGGAGAAAATATTTGCAAACTATGCATCTGAGAAAGGTCTAATATCTAGCATCTATAAAGAACTTAAACAAATTTACAAGAGAAAAACAACCCCATTAAAATGTGGGAGGCCAAGGCAGGTGGATCACCTAAGGTCAGGAATTCAAGACCAGCCTAGCCAACATGGTGAAACCCCATCTCTACTAAAAATACAAAAAATTAGCCAGGAGTGGTGGCTGACACCTGTAATCGTGCCACGGAAGGCTGAGGCAGGAGAGTCGCTTGAACCTGGGAGGTGGAGGTTGCTATGAGCCAAGATTGTGCCACTGCACTCCAGCCTGGGCAACAAGAGTGAAACCCTGTCATGGAAAAAAAAAAAAGTGGGCAAAGGACATGAACAGCTGCTTCTCAAAAGAAGACATACATGCAGCCAACAAGCCTATGAAAAAAAGCTCAATATCACTGATCATTAGAGAAATGCAAATCAAAACCATGGTGAGATACCATCTCACACCAGTCAGAATGGCTGTCATTAAAAAGTCAAAAAATAGGCTGGGCGTGGTGGAGCACGCCTGTAATCCCAGCAATTTGGGAGGCCAAGGTGGGCGGATCACAAGGTCAGGAGTTCGAGACCAGCCTGGCCAACATGGTGAAACCCCTTCTCTACTAAAAATACAAAAATTAGCCAGGCCTGGTGGCACGTGCCTGTAATCCCAGCTACTCGGGAGGCTGAGGCAGGAGAATGGCTTGAACCCGGGAAGCGAAGGTTGCAGTGAGCCAAGATTACAGCATTTCACTCCAGCTCTGGGCGACAGAGCAAGACTCTACCTCGGGGGGAAAAAAAAAAGTCAAAAATAACAGATCCTGGCGAGGTTGCAGAGAAAAGAGAACCCTTATACCTTGTTGGTAGGTGTGTAAATTAGTTCAACCATTGTGGAAAGCCGTATGGCAGTTCCTCAAAGATTTAAAAACACAACTACCATTTGACCCAGCAATCCCATTACTGGGTATATACCAGAGGAATATAACTCAAATTCTACCATAAAGACACACACAGCTGGATGCAGTGACTCACGCCTGTAATCCCAGCACTTTGGGAGGCTGAGGCAGGTGGATCACCTGAGGTCAGTAGTTCGAAACCAGCCTGGCCAACATGGTGAAACCTGGTCTCTACTAAAAATAAAAACAATTAGCCAGGCATGATGGCAACTGCCTGTAATCCCAGCTACTTGGGAGGCTGAGGCAGCAGAATTACTTGAACCCGGGAGGCGGAAATTTTGATGAGCCGAGATCACTCCACTGCACTCCAGCCTGGGTGACAGAGTGAGACTTCCTCTCAAAAAAAAAAAAGACACATGCATGGCCAGGTGGGGGTGGCTCATGCCTGTAATCCCAGCACTTTGGGAGGCCGAAGTGGGTGGATCACCTGAGGTCAGGAGTTTAAGACCAGCGTGACCAACGTAATGAAACCTCGTCTCTACTAAAAATACAGAATTAGCAGGGGCATAGTGGTGCAGACCTGTAATCTCAGCTGCTTGGGAGGCTGAGGCAGGAGAACTGCTTGAACCTGGGAGACAGAGGTTGCAGTGAGCCAAGATTGTACCATTGTATTCCAGCCTGGGCAATGAGCGAAACTCTGTCTCAAAAAAAAAAAGACACATGCGCACGAATGTTCATTGCAGCACTGTGCACAATAGCTAAGACATGGAATCAACCTAAATGCCCACCAATGACAGACTGGTTAAAGAAAATGTGCATATACACCATGGAATATTAGGCAGCCATTAAAAAAATGAGATTATGCCTTTTGTGGGAACATGGATGGAGCTGGAGGCTATCACTCTTAGCAAACTAATGCAGGAAGAGAAAACCAAATACTGCATGTTCTCACAAGTTGGAGCTAAATGATAAGAACTAAGGAACACAAAGAAGGAAACAGCAGACACTGGGGTCTACTTGAGCAGGAAGGGTGAAAGGAGGGAGAGGAACAGAAAAGATAACTATTGGGTCCTGAGTTTAATAACTGGGTGATGTAATAATATGTATGACAAACCGCCGTGACATGTGCTTATGTAACAAACTTTCACATGTACCCCCAAACTTAAGATAAAAATTTTTGAAAGAAATAATGATTTCCAGAAATCCTATTTGTTAATTTTTTTTATTTTTTAACAAAATAAGATATTATCCTTGATTGTCCTTGTATATCTCTATACAGCATGAGCTAGCTGCTGTTTTCTAATGTTTGCTGTCTGCATTAATTAATGCTTTGGTTGCTATGGTGAATTATAGAGCATAGGAAGATGCATACAAAGAATTGAACTTGTGTATTCCACTTAGCTTCAACCATCATATGGAAAAGATTTGCTGTATGTTTTACCATTGGCCTCATCAGAACATCTACTTTTAAAATTCACTAGGAAAAGGAATGAAAAGGAAAAATGTCAGAGGTATTTAAACATTGTTTTTCATAGATGTTCTTCCTTAAGTCAGCTTGAATAAGTAGTAGGAGGAGGCTCAGGAAAACATTTATTAATGTTTTCATAACCTAATGTGACATAGTCATCTTTGTGAGGTATACAATTGAGCCAAGCTCTAAGAGCCTATCCCTGTATCTAGGTTTTGTCCTTACATTTATATAACCTACACCCACAGTTTACCACCCATGACATTTTCTTTCCTCTCCAGTAGTACAAAAATACTCTGCCACCCTGAAATGATCAGACTGAAGGACAGTGTTCTCTTGCTATGCTAAAACCCACTTGAATTTGTTCCTTCCCGGTTCTTGCCTTTCTTTTCCATAAGAGACAGATACATTCTCCAGGCAGGTGATGGTCAGAGGATAGCTATGGAGAAGCGACATCGTTTTCCATGATGCTCTCATTTGTCTGCTTAACCGCTTTTTAAATTGACTTATCAGATCAGGAGCTCAAAACAAAGGTGTTAACTGTCTGATTCTTCCCATTAGTCACCAAGATGGTCACTGTACCCCTGCAAGAGAAAGATTCCCTCCCTTCTTCTTAATAAAATAATCTGTGCAATTCATTTATTTACTTAAGTAAATAAAATGTATTTATTTGAGTAATCCATTATTCAATTTATCTTGAGCAAATATATATATTACTTTCCTACATTTTTCATTTTTTTTGGTGAATATAATGTCCTTTCAGCCTTGAGTATTTTATTGTTTCTGAACACTTTAACTGCCTCTTATCTTCCTGCTTTTTACATAGTCTGTAACTATCTGGGTAATTTTCCAGTCATCTCCCTTCCTCCCTCCCCTCTTTTGGAATCCCCCATAGTCTCTTCTCTTCATCCTTTTGTCTATGTGTACCTGCCGTGTTTAACTCCCATTTATAAGTGAGAACATGCTATATTTGATTTTTCTGCTTCAGTTATTTCACTTAGGATAATGGCCTCTTGCTCCATCCATGTTGCTGCAAAGGACATGATATCATTCTTTTTTATGCCTGCTTAGTATTCCATGGTGTATATATACCACATTTTCTTTATCCAGTCCACTGCTGGTGAATACTTAAGTTGGTTCCATAGCTTTGCTATTGTATATAGTGCTGGGATAAACATGAGTGCATGTGTCTTTTTTATATAATGATTTCCTTTCCTTTGGGTAGATACCCAGTAGTGGGATTTCTGGGTCGAATGGTAAGTTGTTTTTGTTTTTTGTTTTTCCTTTCTTGAGATAGCATCTCGTTCTGTTGCCCAGGCTGGATGGAGTGCAGTGGCACAGTCACAGCTCACTGCAACCTCGATTTCCCAGGCTCAAGTGATCCTCCCATCTCAGTGCCATCTACCTGCCCCCGGCCTCGCCAAGTAGCTGAGACTATAGGGGAATGCCACCACACTGGGCTAATTTTTAAAAAAAATTTTGCAGAGTTGGGGGTCTCACAATGTTGCCCAAGTGGATCTCGAGCTCCTTGGCTCAAGTGATCCACCTGCCTTGGCCTCCCACAGTGCTGGGATTACAAGCATAAGCCACCAGGCCCAGCCTTTTTTTGTTGTTGTTTTTAAGGAGGAAGAGGGGACATGAGCAAGGACGTACCCTGTGCATTTGCTCCCCTCCCTGTAGCTTGATTGCTAGTTCTGTTTTTAGTTCTTTGAGCTAACTCCATGTTTTCCA
The DNA here is from genome assembly GCF_001698545.2 of Rhinopithecus bieti. Lineage (NCBI taxonomy): Eukaryota > Metazoa > Chordata > Mammalia > Primates > Cercopithecidae > Rhinopithecus > Rhinopithecus bieti. The sequence goes on along the minus strand of NW_016806834.1, from coordinate 2,417,552 downwards.
CAGAGGTTGAATATAAATTTATATTCCCACCAACAGTATATGAGCATTCCCTTTTCTCCGCATCCATGCCAACATCTGTTGTTTTTTGACTTTTTAATAAACCAAAATAGTAAGAGCCATATATGACAAACCCACAGCTAACATCATACTGAATGGGGAAAAGTTGGAAGCATTTTCCCTAAGAACTGGAACAAGATGAGGATGTCCACTCTCACTGGTCCTATTCAACATACTGAAAGCCCTACCTAGAGCAGTCAGGCAATAGAAATGTAAGACATCCAAATTGGAAAAGAGGAAGTCAGATTATCTCTGTTCACATTCAGTAGGATTATATACTTAGAAAACCCTAAAGATCCCTCTAGAAGATCCCTAACTTGATAAGTGACTTCATTAAAGTCTCTGGATACAAAATCAACATACAAAATGAGTAATATTTTATGCACCAATAACATTCAAGCTGAGAATCAAAGTAAGAGTGCAGTCCCATTTACAGTAGACACATACACAAAATACTTAGGAATATATTTAACCAAGGAGGTGAAAGAACTCTACAAGGAGAAGTACTTAACATTGATGAAATAAATCATAGATGACACAAACAAATGGAAAAACATCCCATGCTCATGGATTGGAAGAATCAATATTAAAATGACCATATTACCCAGTGCAATCTACAGATTCAACACAATTCCTATTAAATTACCAACATCATTCTTCACAGAATTAGAATCCTAAAGTTGATATGGAACCAGAAGAAAGCCTGAATAACCAAGGTGCTTTAAGCAAAAAACAAATCCAGAGTCACATTGCCTGACTTCAAATTATACTATAAGGCTACAGTAACTAAAAAGCATGGTACTGGTACAAAAACAGACACATAGATCAATGGAACAGAATAGAGAACCCAGAAATAAAGCCACATACCTACAACCAACTGATCTTCAATAAAGTCGACAAAATAAACAATGGGGAAGGACACCCCATTCGATAAATTGTGCTGGGAAAATTGGCCAGCTATATGCAGAAAAATGAAATTGGACCCCTATCTCTTAACCATATACAAAAATTAACTCAAGATAGATTAAAGGCTTAAATATAAGACCTGAAACTATTAAAGTCCTAGATGAAAACCTAGGAAAAATATCTCTGGACATTGGCCTGGGCAAAAAATTTATGAAAAAGATCCCAAAAGCACATGCAACAAAAACAAAAGTAGACAAATAGGACTTAATTAAACTAAAGGGCTTCTGTACAGCAAAAGAAATAACCAACAGAATAAATAGGCAACCTACAAATAATGCCTCCAACAAAGGACTAATATCCACATCCTACAAGGAACTTAATTAAAAAAAAAAAACCATTAAAAACTGGGCAAAGGACATGAAAAGACATTCCTCAAAAGAATTACAAGTGGCCAAAAAACACTTGAAAAAATGCTCAGCATTACTGATCATCAGAGAAATGCAAATGAAAACCACACTGAGATATCATCTTATACCAGTCAGAAAGTCAGATGCCACCACTCTGGTTTTACCTTCCTACCAGCTCTTCTGAAGCCTTTGTTATTTTCTTTCTCTCTCTTGCTCTCTCGCTCTGGCTCTCGCTCTCTTCTCCCCATCACCCCATTATTTTCAGCCTCTTCTCTGCCGACTTCTTTTTCCACAGGTTATAATCATACTAATTTTCTTTCGTTAAATAATAAATTTAAAGCCTTTGGTCCTAGATTTTCCTGTAAGTTATGGCCTTCCCTTCATAGCCAAGCTTCTTGGATAAAGAAGTCCGCAGTTACTGTCTTCTGTTTGTCAACTCTTACTCCACTACAACACACTGAAACATTTCTTGCAAAATCACAGTAGTAAATCCAGGGGACTCTCAATTCTCACCTTGCTTTCCCCACTGCATCATTTCACACTATTAACCATTCTTTTCTTCTTAAGACTCAGTTGGCCCTCAACCTCTCCCTTCTGGTTCTCCTCCTACCTTTCTGAAAATGTCCTTCTCAGTTGCTAATGCTGGCTACTCTTTTTACTTGTTTTGTGGTTGTTAGGGACTCACCAAAAAAGTCTGTCTTTTGGTTCTCTTCTTATTCTACATGATCTCCCTAGATAACACTCATCTATTCCCATGGCTTTAGCTACCACATATTCAGGGAAAGCACTAGACCTGAATATGCAGATGTCTAGTGGGCATCTCCATTAAAATATTCCACAGGTATCTAAAACACAACGTGTTTTTGTCTTATGCTCAGTAAATGTCCTTTTTCTAAAATCTAAACCACTACACCTAGTTACCGAAACCAGAAAACAGTTATGGACTCCCCCTTTACCCCTATCCTCCACATTCAGTCATTGACCAAATACTGAAGATTATGTATTTTTTGTGACTGGACATCCAGTACCTCCTCTTTACCCTTTCTAGGATGTCTTTAGTTCTAGGTTTCATCATATCTTCCCAGAAGTCTTACACTAACCTTTTATTCTCCAACTTTTCCCAACAGTTACACCCAATTCATTCTTGCACGGCTGCCAAAACTATCCTTCAAAAAAGCAAATTTGGCTGGGCACGGTGGCTCACACCTGTAATCCTAGCACTTTGGGAGGCCAAGGTGGGCGGATCACCTGAGGTCAGGAGTTCAAGATCCCCAGCCTGGCCAACATGGTGAAATCCTGTCTCTACTGAAAAATACAAAAATTAGTCTGGCGTGGTGGCACGTGCCTGTATTCCCAGCTACTTGGGAGGCTGAGGCAGGAGAATCGCTTGAACCCAGGAGGCGGAGGTTGCAGTGAACTGAGATCGCACCACTGCACTCCAGCCTGGGTGGCAGAGAGAGACTCCATCTCAAAATAAAAAGCAAATTTGATCCTGATAACCTGTGAAAACCTTTCAGTGATTCCCCTATGACCTATGAGATTTGAGGTCTTCTGTGAGCTGGCTTATGCTTCTCCCTCTTTCTCTCACTATGTCCCCAACTTCACTTCTGCCCCAAAGGAAGAGTTAGGATGAGTCCAAAGTTTTTGGCCCAAGCAACTAGAAGGCTAAAGTGACCATCAAGTAAGATAGGGAAAGCTATAGGTAGAACAGGCTGAGGGAAGATTGGGGATTTAAAACATGTTGAGTTGAGAAATAATTAAACATCCAAATGGAAATGTCAAGTAGACAGATATTTAAGTCTGGAATTTAGAAGAAAGGTCTGGGCTGGAGATGGAGATTTGGGAGCCATCAGCAGATAGATGTATTTACAACCAAAAAACTGGGTGTGCTTATCAAGGGAAGGAAATATGCTGTTTCTCTGGTAATTAGTAATGTAACCACTTGTCAGTGTGGCTGTTGAGCACTTGAAATGTGTCTAGTGCTACTGGGGAATTTAATTTTATTTTGGTTAATTTAAATTTAAATAGCCGTAAGTGACAAGTGGCCACTATACTAAATGGAGCAGATGGAAGGAATGAGTTTAAGTTAAGAAGAAGGGAGGACCGATGTCTGGGCTCTGAGTATTCCACCATTAAGAGGTCACAGAGATGAAGTGGGACCATCAAAGGATACTGAAAAGTATCAAGGGAAAAAATCAAGTATGAAATTTTCTGGAAACCAATTGAAGAAAGTGTATCCAGGAGGAACAAGTGATCACCTCAGTCATATGTTGCTGACAAGTCAAGTAATATAAAACTGTTCTACCTCACCTATCATCAGGCAGTAGTTTCATAAGGAGCTCACAACCTAGATCGCTCCCATGCATAGTTCACAGTAGGATTTGCACTCCTATGAGAATCTAATGCCTCCACTGATCTACGAGGAGGCAGAGCTCAGGCCTTAATACCCGCTGCTCACCTCCTGTTGTGCCCCCACCAATTCCTAACAGACCACAGACTGGTATTGGTCCTCAGCCTGGGTTTGGGGACCCTTATCATAATTGACACTTTACCATAACAACCTCTTCATCACTGGTAGCTTGTATAACTGTTTTATGGAGGGGGATTTTTGGGGTGTGTTTGTTTGTTTTTGAATATGGAGTCTCACTCTGTTGCCCAGGCTGGAGTATGGTGGCACGATCTTGGCTCGCTGCAACCTTCACCTCCCAGATTCAAGCAGTTCTCCTGCCTCAGCCTCCCGAGTAGCTGGGATTACAGGCACCCGCCACTATGCCCGGCAAATTTTTTATTTCTAGTAGAGACGGTTTCACCATGTTGGCCAGGCTGGTCTCGAACTCCTGACATCAAATGATCCACCCACCTCGGCCTCCCAAAATGCATACAGGCATGAGCCACCGTGCCTGGGCTTGTATAACTTTTACTGGGGAATCTCTGCAATTTAGAAACTATCTGAACATTTCAAAATAGCCACAATAGCTGATTCTGTTTCAGTGAGGTCCCACAAGAACAAATACTCTCTTAGTTAATTCCTTCAAGGTATTTTAGAAAGAGACAAGCAGGAAGGAAATGTAGGGTTAGGGTTTTTTTTTGAGATTTATACACAAGCATGTATATTCCTTGATTAAAGATGTTTCTGGTTAGTTTTGTGCAGTAACATTCAAAATGGATGCTTCGGCCGGGCGCGGTGGCTCAAGCCTGTAATCCCAGCACTTTGGGAGGCCGAGACGGGCGGATCACGAGGTCAGGAGATCAAGACCATCCTGGCTAACACGGTGAAACCCCGTCTCTACTAAAAAAAATACAAAAAACTAGCCGGGCGAGGTGGCGGGCGCCTGTAGTCCCAGCTACTCGGGAGGCTGAGTCAGGAGAATGGCGTAAACACAGGAGGCGGAGCTTGCAGTGAGCTGAGATCCTGCCACTGCACTCCAGCCTGGGCCACAGAGCGAGACAACGTCTCAAAAAAAAAAAGAAAAAAAAAAAAATGGATGCTTCTGCTTGATGTAGTTTCAGTGTCCAATGAGTGATTTAACAAAATTATTTGCCTAGTAGGATTAATTTTATCTTCTTTTGATAGCATGAGAAAAGAAAAACAGGACAAACATTAATGATTTTGAAAATAATTTGATCTCCTTCTTGGTGATATCTACAGAAGGAGCTGATAGGAGGAACATTCATTTTGTTATGAAGCCATTTTGATAAGGATTGAAACAGGAAACAGTGAAACAACACAGTGCTACTCAAGTAAAGCTAGTGACTGAGCTGTGTTCACATGTCCAGTATCGGCTACACTCATGGTTTTTTTGGTTTCCATGGTTTCTTTTTCTTGGTTTATCAAAGGATTCAGAAAAAATATTTCAAGAAAAGATGGAGTTCCTAGAAGCACCATTAATTTATGTGTCCCATTTTTTTTTTTATACTCAAAATACTAAATGTTTCTAGTTCCCATGTTTTGGGGACATCCAAATATGCCAGTTCTTTCAAAAATGTTTTGAGGTCCTTGGACAGAGGCCATTGTAATAGCACTGTACTAAGTATTTGACAAAGGGCTTATACATGAAAGGAGATGTGTAGTATTAATACAAACATAAAATAGTGCTGTATTGATAGCATGTGACGGTAAGGCATTCTGCACCCTCTTGAATATAAAAGAATATTTCTGCATTTGGTTCCAGCAAACACTATTGTGCTATTCTGAAATCCACAGCACAGAAATTATAAGACATCCGCTCATAAACAGAAAGCAAATCACTATTCAGCATTTCCTGCTCTGTTTCCTGCCAATTTCAGATAATTAAAACTTTTTTTAAACCTTTTATTCTATTCTGCTTTAATTCTGCTTCCTCCACCAAAAAAAAAAAAAAAAAAGGTTTAGAAATTAAAACTCTGTGTATATAAGTCACAGTCTTTTTTTTTTTTTATCCTGTGATATTATCTCATTCTTCATTATTGCAGACCTCAGGATATCATTGTGTTTGTAATTGGAGGAGCCACCTATGAAGAGGCTCTAACAGTTTATAACCTGAACCGCACCACTCCTGGAGTGAGGATTGTCCTGGGAGGCACCACGGTGCACAACACGAAAAGGTAAAGGAGAACATTCATTCTACAGCTGTGTCCTCCTTCCCAGAGGATAAAGCTTAAATTCCCTTTATGTTGGAAAAATTTGGTCAATACTAACCAAACTGCTGTAGACTGAAATTCTCTGGTGTTTGCAGCTCCAGAATAAGTTAAGAATTTGTGAAACAAAGGATCTATAGTAGTTAAGTTCGTTAAAGTTCATAAATCTCTTAATTTGGTCAAAGACCTAGAAAGTAAGAACCATCTTACACTGTTAACAATTTGTATTTCCTGTGTGTTCAAAAAAGGAGAAACAGTTGGATCTACTTCATAAGGAAGGGGGGAAAATTAAAAATTGTTTTTTTTTGTTTTTTTTTTTAAAGAAGGAGAAACCTAATAGCCACAGCTTAGACTTTCTTAATGGTATTGAAGTCTGGAAGTTTTTCTGTTTTGTTGATTAACTTTATTCACTTAGCAAGTATTCAGTAAGAATACAAAGATGAATAATCTAAAGATCCTACCTCAAGTTATTGTCTATTAGGAAAGATTTAAAAATAAGAAAATACGTGCCCAGAGAGGCAGATGAAAGGGCCAAGGATTCTCAGAGAGACTAAGGGAAATTAGCAAATGTTTCACATAGAAGATAGTATATTAGCTGAGCCTTGGGTGAAAAGGACATATGGAGGGAGAGCACATTCTAGGTAGAGTTAACCACATGAACAAGTTATAAAAGCTGAAGGCAACATACATACACAAAGAACAGCAAATAGTCAACTAGCTGGAATGTGTGTAATAAAGTGAAAAGATGATTGAATGCCATCATTGTGGAAGGCCTTGAGTGCCAGGCTTGGGAATTTATACTTTTTTACATAGAAAATGGGGAATTATTGAAAGCAGTGATTACAAGAAAGCCACAGTGTTTAAGGAAGATTAATTTGGCAGCTAAAGGTAGAAGAGGAAAAGACTGGAGAACCATGACATGATTGTTGAATCTAAAGATTGGTGACCCTGAGAGATCTATGCTGAGCCATGTATGCATAGATAATTTGGAGTCATTAAAAGTATTTATGTACTTTTTTATTTTGTATGATTATTTGGTTTTTAATATAACTTTTCTCCTTTATTATGGAAGTAATATGTGCATATTCTAAATTTTTTTATTTCAGAAAGTACAAAGTACAAAGTTTCCATAATCTAACCACTTGTTACATTTTAGTGTTTTCAGGCCTTTTTTCTAAGCCTGTATAGATGTTTGTGTGACTGTGTGGGCAGAAAGGGATGTCATCATACATTCTGCCTTTTAACTTTCATTTTGCAGTCTGATGTAAACATCTTCTAGTGTTGAATATATAATCATTCATTCATTAAACAAATATTTATTGGATAAGATTTCTTGGGTTTGAATCCTGATTTCCCTTATACTATTTTTGTGAACTTGGGCCAACTACTAACCTCTTTCTTAGTGTCCAGAACTCACTGGCCATTTATATATTTCTTTTGTGAATTGCTAGTTCATATTCTGTGCCCATTCCACAATTGGAGTATTCCTTTTTTTTTCTTAATAATTTTTTTTAATGTGGCACAGCTACACTATGGAATACTATGCAGCCATAAAAAAGGATGAGTTCATGTCCTTTGTAGGGACATGGTTGAAGCTGGAAACCATCATTCTGAGCAAACTATCGCAAGGACAGAAAACCAAACACTGCATGTTCTCACTCATAGGTGGGAATTGAACAATGAGAATACTTGCACACAGGGTAGGGAACATCACACACCGGAGCCTGTCATAGGGTGGTGGGAGGCGGGAGGGATAGCATTAGGAGATATACCTAATGTAAATGACGAGTTAATGGGTGCAGCACACCAACATGGCACATGTATACATATGTAACAAACCTGCACATTGTGCACATGTACCCTAGAACTTAAAGTATAATAAAAAAATAAAAATAATTTTTTAAATTCTATGTATATAATTAAGGTTATTGGCCATTTGTCTAGTATATATTTTGCAAATCTTTTCCTCTATATTTTGTTTTATACTATTCATAGTGTTTTGTTGTATAGAAGTTTTGTTGTTATTATTTTAATTTTATATTGTCACAGCTACCTGTGATTTCTGCCTTTGGTGTCATGCCTGGAAGGTTCTTTCCTACCCAAGATTATGTAAATACTAACATGCATTTTAAAAATTATTTTTAGGATACATATTTAACATGATATCTTTACAGTCTATCAGAATTTTAGTTTTGTGTACACAGTGCTGTAGGGTTTCCTTTTATAATTTCTACAGAAATATTGCAGTGAGGGGCTTTTTTCTTCTTGACACCAAATACACCAGGTCTTTCCCAACACCATTTTTCCAATTCTCTAGACACCAACTGGATATCTAACAATTTGATTCAATTCTGACACGATCTACCTGGAGTTAGCATCGCATCTCGAAGTTAAAAGGGCTTAACCCCACAAGACCACCCCTACTTCAGATGCCAGTCACAAGTCCCAGACCGCCTGAGTGACTGGTTGTAAATCAGGGGTTCCCATGACCCCTTCCTCAGGTTTGATAATTTACTAGAACAGTTCACACAACTCAGGAAAACACTTTACTACATTTGCCAGTTATTGTAAAGGATACAACTCAGGAACAGTCAAATGGAAGAGATGCATAGGGCAAGGTATAGGGATGGGGTGTGGAGTCTCCATGCCTGCTCCAGGAACACCCACCCCACCCCAGCACCTTGATATGTTCACCAACCCACAAACTCTTCGAACAATATTGGGTAGGGGTTTTTATGGAGGTTTCGTTATGTGGGCATGCTTGATTAAATCATTAGCCCCTGGTGATTGATTCAGGCTCCAGCTGTTTCCCCAGCCCTGGAGGTTCAGCCGTGAACCTGAAAATTCAAAGTTTCTTATAAAGGCTTGGCCTTTCAGCCAACTAGCCCTCACCATGAAGCTACCTAGAGGCCCACCAAGAGTAATCTCATTGAAACAAAAGACAATCCTGTCACCCTCAGCACTCAGAAAATTCTTAGGGAATTAGGAGCTCTGTGCCAAGAATGGGGACAGAGACTAAATATCTTTCTATGATACCACATACATGCACTTATACACAGGCATTTCATTATGTACAGAAAAGTATATAAATGATAAAACAGCTCAGTAAAACATTGCAAAGTGAATGTATCTATTAAACAACCGCTGAGTGTAATGATCAAGAAATAGCACATTACCAGCACCCCCCGCAGCCTTTCTTATTCCTCATGCTCCCTCCTTGTCACAGATCCCTGCAAAGTATTCATTATTATGACTTCTGTCACTGTAGATTCGTTTTACCTGTTCTTAGAAGATATTTTTTGAATAAAAGAAGAAATAGACTGGGCACGGTGGCTCATACCCGTAATCCCAGCAGTTTGGGAGGCCAAGGTGGGTGGATCATATGAGGTCAGGAGTTTGAGACCAGCCTGGTCAACATGGTGAAACCCTGTCTCTACTAAAAATACAAAAATTAACCAGGCGCGGTGGCAGGCGCCTGTAGTCTCAGCTACTCAGGAGGCTGAGGCAGGAGAATGCTTCAACCTGGGAGGTAGAGGTGAGCCGAGATCATGCCACTGCACTCCAGCCTGGGTGACAGAGCAAGACTCTGTCTCAAACTAAAAAAAAAAAAAGAAGAATAAATAAAGACTAAATTTAATCTATTTCTGCCTTTCTCACAAATAATATAAGAATCTTAGTGTTTTAACTGTAATCACCTTCCTCCCAATTTGTAAACTATCATTGTCCAGTGTTTTGGTTTTACCTTTTTAAATTCCCAAATTAATCATTATTTTCAGTAGTTAATGTTTATTTGTATTTACCCACATATTTGCCCCCTTTTCCCCCTCCACTTTGTTTCTTTCCTCCTGGCTCTTTCTTCAATCCAATTTTCTTACTAAAGAACATTCTTGCCTGAATCCCATGCCTGTACTCCCAACACTTTGGGAGGCCGAGGTGGGCAGATCACTTGAGGTCAGGAATTCAAGACCAGCCTGGCCAACATGGTGAAATCCCATCTCTACTGAAAAATACAAAATTAGCCAGGCGTGGTGGCACATGCCTGTAATCCCAGCTACTCAGGAGGCTGGAGAATCGCTTGAACTGGGGAGGTGGAGGCTGCAGTGAGCCAAGATCGAGCCACTGCCCTCCAACCTGGGCAACAGAGCAAGACACCATTCTATATATATATAGAATAATATATTCTATATTGGCCAGTAGTTTAGGAGGCCGTGGCAGGAGAATCACTTGAGCTCAGAAGTTTAAGACCAACCTGAGCAATATAGAGTGACCCTGTTTTAAAAAAAAAAAAAAAAAAAACGTAAAAATTAGCTGTGCATAGACTAGGCATAGTGGCTCACACCTATAATCCCAGCACTTTGGGAGGGCAAGGCAGGCAATATGTGTTAAACCTTCATCTATTCTTCAGGTCTCTTAATCTCTCATTTTTATTATCCATCTGCTATCTCTCTGTGCTGTCTTCTGTATAATTTTTTCAGATCAGTGTTCCAGTTTAGTAATTCTTTCTTCAGCTATATCTATGTTTAATTTGTCTACTAAGTCCACTAAGATTATATTTTTATGCTTATGAGTTCTATTTGCTTCTTTTTCAAATTTGCCTGATGTTTTGTGAATATCCTCTTTTTTTCTCATGTTTTCAAATCCTTTATTTTTCCTAAACCATATTAACTCTATAATCTGAACTACGTGGAGGTCTAATTCTGCCGTTGTATCTGCTAACATTAGCTCATGATGAAGCGTTTCTGCATGTGTTCTGTAATTTTGACTTATGAGTTATCTTAAGAAGGGTTTTATCTATAGCACCCATGAGGAGCTGACATTCAAGATCTATCTCTCTTACATATTTTTTCTTTCATTTTTGCTAGGTACCCCAAGAGCATTGTCAGTCTGGAATCATTTTTATGTTAGTTTCTATACTTAACGGTTCCTGAACCTTGCAAAGCATATCTGCTTCTGCAGATAGATTCTTTTAGTCCACTTTTTCAGTGAGAGTTTCTATATTACATGGAAATCTCAATTTTGATTTATTTTCTTACCAAGGCCTAAGCCTTCTTTCCTGACCCTCTGTGACTACTAAAACACAGTGCCCTTGTTTAGTAACACTGGCACACACCTATTAGATAGTGGTAGCATCAGTTTATACTTATCAAGCTAAGTTTTTATTCCCTTTTTGTGCTGACCCTTGGCAATTCCTCTTACTTTCTAAAGAATTTAGATATTCATTTAAAAGGATGTTTGTTGTTTTTTATCCTGCATTTGTACGTGTTTTATTACAAGATAATTTTCACCTTATATAATCTGCCTTAATTCCAGAAATGGAAGTGTCAGTGTGGTTATGATCTTGGGAGTAGATAAAATGGTAGTGACATTATAGAAACTCCATTTTGAACACTAGTAGATAATATTATTGGGAAAGATAGCTGTGCATCCTAAAATGCCAAACTGAGGCTTTTGTACCTAATTCAGGGTCACCTGTTGAATATTTTTGAGCACAGAAGTGACATAATATTATTAGAGCTGTTTTATTCAAGTTTCTCCCTTTGCTGCTAATAAAAGTAGTAATCGTTCATACTTATTGAGTAGATACTATGTGCTAGGCACTGTACTGTATACTTTAAATCTATTAACTCATTGAATCCTCACATAAAGTTTCTACTGTTGTTATCTTTACATATGGAAACTGAGGCACAGAGAGATTAACTTACTCAAGTAAACATGACTAGTAAGAGATGGAGCTAGTATTGGAAGCCAGAACCCATGCTTTTGACCACTATGCATTTCCTTCCTGTTACTTGAATGCCTAATACTGCATTATTCTCTAAATAATATTTAATAATTTAGGGTTCAAAAAGTTTTATTTATTACTTGATGGTAGCCATATAGGATTTTGTCTTCTTGATCCAAATGAGTTATTTCATGAATGTTTAGTTAATCATATGCTTTTAAATAGGCTTCCATATCAGAATTCAAAAAGATGAATTGGCCCTTAAGTGGTTCCTCTGAGAGGTAATATTTCTCACTATTTGTAGCCTTATGGCCAGTAACTAAGAATTGTAGCATCATCCCTTTAATTTGAAATATCAGCAGGTTAAAATTAAATGTGTATATCTCCATTTAAAAAAATAGGCTGGCTGCAGTGGCTCACGCCTGTAATCCCAGCACTTTGGGAGGCCGAGGTGGACGGATCACAAGGTCAGGAGATTGAGACCATCCTGGGTAACACGGTGAAACCCCGTCTCTACTAAAAATACAAAAATTAGCTGGGCATGGTGGCGTGCACCTGTAGTCCCAGCTACTCAGGAGGCTGAGGCAGGAGAATCACTTGGACCTGGGAAGCAGAGGTTGCAGTGAGCCAAGATCGCCCGACTGCACTCCAGCCTGGGCTACAGAGGGAGACTCCATCTCAAAAAATAAAAATAAATAATAATAAGTAGGTGGGCCGGGCATGGTGGGTCATGCCTGTAATCCCAGCACTTTGGGAGGCCGACGTGGGTGGATCACCTGAGGTCACAAGTTTGAGACCAGCCTGGCCAACATGGGGAAACCCCATTTCTACTAAAAATATAAAAATTAGCCGGGCGTGGTGACAGAAGCCTGTAGTCCCAGCTACTCGGGAGGCTGAGGCAGGAGAATCATTTGAACCCGGGAGGCAGAGGTTGCGGTGAGCCAAGATTGCACCACTGCACTCCAGCCTGGGCAGCAAGAGTGAGACTCTGTCTCAAAAATAAAAAGTAAGTAAGCAAGTAAAATAAAAAAAAATAAGTTGGGGGCCAGGCATGGTGGCTCGGGCCTATAATCCCAGCACTTTGGGAGGCCAAAGTGGGCAGATTGCTTGAACTCAGGAGTTTGAGACCAGCCTGCGCAATGTGGCAAAACTCCATCTCTACCAAAAATACAAAAAAGTAGCCAGGCGTGGTGGTGCCACCTGTGGTCTCAGGTACTTGGGGGGCTGAGGCGGGAGAATCACTTGAGTCTGGGAGGCAGAGGCTGTAGTAAGCTGGGATAACATCACTGCACTCCAGCCTGGGTGACAGAGCAAGACCCTGTCTCAAAATAAATAATGTAAGTTGGATTTAGATAGAAAGATAGATTAGTAAAGATTTTTAGATATGTCTTTGTAATTTAGTCATATTACATACAAAAATACGTTTTAGATGTGTTTGACTAATTACTAGTGCTATGGGCTGGGTATGGTGGCTCATGCCTGTAATCTCAGCACTTTGAGCACTTTGGAAGCCCAAGGCAGGCATATCACTTGAGGCCAGGAGTTCGAGACTAGCCTGGCCAACGTAGTGAAACCTTGTCTCTACTAAAATATACAAAAATTAGTCGAGTGTGGTGGTGTGCGCCTGTAATCCCAGCTACTCGGGAGGCTGAGGCACGAGAATCACTTGAACCCAGGAGACAGAGGTTGTAGTGAGCCGAGATGGCACCATTGCACTCCAGCCTGGGCGACAGGGCAAGACCCTGTCTTAAAAAAAAAAAAAAAAAAGGTACTATGAATAAAGCTTCATTTTCTGTTCAAAGAAAAAAATAAAACAATGGAACATCTAAGGTTTTCCTTAAATTAGTATTCAAGTTCCTGACAAATGACCTTTTGTTTTTTGGGGGATGGAGTCTTGCTCTGTCGCCCAGGCTGGAGTGCAGTGGCGTGATCTCGACTCACTGCAACTTCAGCCTCCCAGATTCAAGCAATTCTCCTGCCTCAGCCTCCAGAGTAGCTGGGACTACAGGCATGCACCACCACACCCGGCTAATTTTTGTATTTTTGGTAGAGACGAGGTTTCACCATGCTGGCCAGGCTGGTCTCAAACTCAGGACCTCAAGTGATCCACCTGCCTTGGCCTCCCGAAGTGCTGGGATTACAGGAGTGAGCCACCGCACCTGGCCTCAACGAATCATCCTTATATAAAATTAAGAAGGTAAGGCAGCCCTGCAAAGGCTTTATGCTAGATTCTTCCAGCTATTGTCAGCGTTTGTATCTCTGTGTGACCTAATAGCATGCTAAGCAGTACACTGTATTACATTTGAGCCAATATCTTAGCAATAAAGATTCAATAAAATTTTGGACAGAATTGTTCACTGGCTTCCTGACCAATGAAACTTTTACGAAGAGGGAGTTGCTATGACAATCACCAAACGGGAAAAAATATTAGTTGATTTTTGCAATATATAAATGATTTAGTATCAAGTGTTTATAGTTTACTTTTATAAATATATAGCCCCTAGCCAATAAGTAAATAGTGAAATTTATCATACCAGTAAGAAGATGATGGAATTTATATTTCAGAGGCCAGTTAAAATTGTAAAGCCTTAAGTAATTGAAAGCAATAGTTTCAGCTTTGAATAGAAAGGCTCAGTTTTCATGATGAATGTAGGATACCTTGGGTATTACTAACATATTTAGTAAGTTTGCAACTCTTAATACATATTGGAATCTTAGACTCTCAGTAATGGAAAGGCTAATATTTTTTTAAAATCAGTTTTATTCCTGGATATAGTAGGGCTGCAGTGAACTAGCCATAAAGACCTTGATTTGGAAGAGAAAACATTGAATAATTTGTTTCTGTGAATTATTAGGGTTTAATTTTGTAGGAGTTTTAGTGTATAATTTTCTCTGTAATATATGGGTTATTTCTTAAGGAAACAGGCCAAAAGAATAAATGATGACAAAAATACAGCCTTGATCTCAAGAGCTCTGCAGCACAGAAGTAGCTTTTTGAGAGACTAGGGAGATTAGAAAATGGTATACGTTTAGATTTGCCATGATATGTGCTCTCCTTTTATATTTAGAATCATGTAAGTCATGGTATGGTTGGCCATGTCTTACATATCTTACATCCAAATCCATGGATTTGCATTAGTGGGGACTCCAATAAACAGGAAAGAAATGATATCTTGTCACTGTGTGATGTGCTAATACAGAAGCTACTATCCTTCCAGAACAGGAAATGTCTTTTGTGGGATATTTATGGTCACTTGGTTTCCCTATTACAACTCTTAAATGAAATCTGAGATTACTACATATTTATTCTGCACTCAATTTTCAGAACTACCACCTACTAGTTTTTTTATTACTTAATCACTTAATGTAATGGGTAGATAGGTCAAAATTGATCTCCTGCATCCCAAAAAATAACAAGTACCCTTACCCCTCAGGTAGCAATTTTAACAACCTTGATCCCGGTTTCTCTATTTCTAACATACATCAAGATCGCTTTTACTGTAAATTGAAACAAAATCTTAGTTGTAAACAAAACTTAAAAATAAAGAATAGAAAGCAATTATTCCTTTCCTCCCTAGTATATTTCCAAAATGAACATAATTTTAGTGTGAGAATAGGGCCTTTGTATAAGTAAGCTCGTCATCTTAAGCCAGAAGTTACGTGAAGATACAGGTCCCTTAGATCCTAATAGGAAATATACATTAGTTTAATCTGAAATTCAAGTCATTCAAAGTTTTTTTTTTTTTGAGACGGATGTTTCTTTCGCTCTGCGCCCATGCTGTAGTGCAGTGTGTTTCTGTTTTTTTTGATTTCTCAGCTCACTTGCAAGCTTCCGCCTCTCGTGTTTACACCCTTATTTCTCCTGCCTCTAGTCCTCCCGAGTAGCTGTGGGATTCTATCAGGCGCCCGCACCTTTTCACTCCTCGGCTAGTTTTTCTGTATTTTTATTAGAGACGGTGGTTTCACCGTTGTTAGGCCAGGTATTTGGTTTCTTCGATTCTTCCTGACTCCTCGTGACCATCTTCCGTTCTTCGGTTTTTTTTTTCCTTCCCTATATTAGTGCTTGGTATTTACTAGCTTGAGCCATTCTTTTGCGTGCTTCCGATGATCCTCTCTAAAGTTATTGATTTTAAAGTGGCTCTTTCTTGCATACTTTATTTCTTTAAAACAGTTCTTTTGCGATAATATTTTTTAGTGATTCAGGCGCTGGTTGTAATGAAGCGGAGTTCTATATATGCAGGCCTTCTGTAGTTGTGTGATTTGTTTCTATAGGGTCTGCTCTGATTAGCTGTAATTGTGATTATCTTTGTTTAAACACCATTTAAAATAGAAGGCATGTATTTGCTGCTAAGACACCAAGGAACTTTGCAGAAGCTAATTATCTCCTTAGCAACATTCTTAATAAAATTGCCTTCTAAATAAAGAGAGGCAGTCAATATTTCTTCTCTTTCCATAGCCATATGAAGTTTAATATGAATTTTGTATTACTTCCCTTTTTCCTTTCATATATAATGAAATACACAGAAATAAAAAGTAGTAACCAATTACAGAGACTTCTTTAAAGGTATAACTCGTGCTTTTTTGAAGACCAAGAACCTGCCCTGAAAAAGAATCTGACCTGAACACATGCTGTCCTAAGCAGTTAGTCTAGTGTGTCTCTGGGGTCTGTGCAGGTTTGTGTGTACAGACTGTTATCTCCTGTCTCAGTATTTGCCCTTCTTATGGAATTACTTTCCTTCCTCTTATTACCTTATTTCCTCCTCTTCATTTGTCTCATTAGTTGTATTAGCCAGATACATATTTACTTGTAGGGCAGGGGGAATGTCGAATTTCAATTTCTAAGAATTATATATGGCATGAGTCATTGCTATAACATCACAGAAATTTTCATCAACATCTATATAGAACAGTCAGGAGTTCTAGTTATGAGTTCTGTAATAGATAAATATTTATTGAACATGTGAGAGCAATGTAAAGCCAGTAGTTTGTTCACTCAAGTATTTACTGAGCACTGGGATACCTCCATGAATAAAACAAAGATCCTAACCCTTGTGAAGCTTTCATTTTAATGCAGGGAGAGACAGAAATAAACAATAAACTTAACAAATAAGTATATTTTATAGTAAATCAGTATGTAATAAATGCAGTGGTGGGGGTAGGGAATGTGAAACTGTAAAGGGAAATTGAAAGTGCTTGGGGACAGTGGCTGTACGTTACACTACTCAGTATGGTATCAGGAAAGGCCTCCTTAAGAAGAGATATGTGTAGGCCAAGTGCCATGGCTCGTGCCTGTAATCCCAGCACTTTGGGAGACCAAGGCGGCCAGATCACCTGAGGTCAAGAGTTCAAGACCAGCCTGGCCAACATGGTAAAACCCCATCTCTACTAAAAATACAAAAATTAGCTGGGCCTGGTGATGCACTCCTGTAATCCCAGCTACGGGGGAGGCTGAGGCAGGAGAATCACTTGAACCCAGGATATGGAGGTTGCAGTGAGCTGAGATCGA
Source organism: Rhinopithecus bieti (assembly GCF_001698545.2). Classification (NCBI taxonomy): domain Eukaryota; kingdom Metazoa; phylum Chordata; class Mammalia; order Primates; family Cercopithecidae; genus Rhinopithecus; species Rhinopithecus bieti. Next base: position 2,400,337 of record NW_016806834.1, on the reverse strand, counting down.
GCCACTACACTCCAGCCTGGGTGACAGAAAGAAGAGTATGCAAGACTTAAAGGAGGTTGGGGAGTAAGCCACACAGGTAGAAGTAAAAAGCATTCCAGGCACAGCCACAGCTGTGTCCTAAGAATCATGCAATGCATTGCAAGAGCTGCAAGGAGGCTGGTGAGTCTGGGTGGAGTGAGCAAGAGTAGAAAGAAATGCAGTGTGACAGGCATCAATATCTGGGGCTGTTCCTGAAGCGCCTTATAGACTGTGAGGACTGCTTTTCACTAGGAGTTTTGGGTTGGGTTTTTTTTTTTTTAATGTTTTTATTGAGATATAATTTACATACCATACAAGTCACCCTTTGAAGTATAAAATTCAGTGGTTTTTAGTATATTCACAGATATATTCAACTATTACCACAGTCAATTTTAGAACATTTTCATCGGTTGGGCATGGTGGCTCACACCTGTAATCCCAGCACTTTGGGAGGCTGAGGCGGGTGGATCACCTGAGGTCTGGAGTTCGAGACCAGCCTGGCCAACATGGTGAAGCCCCATCTGTACTAAAAATACAAAAATTAGACTGGCACGGTGGCATGCACCTGTAATCCCAGCTACTTGGGAGGCTGAGGCAGGGGAATTTCTTGAACCCAGGAGGCGGAGGTTGCATCATGCCATTACACTCCAGCCTGGACAACAAGAGTGAAACTCCTCAAAAAAAAAAAAAAAAAGCATTTTCATCATATCAAAAAATCCCCCCCTCCAGCCCTAATAAACCACTAATATAACTTCTCTCTCTATAAATGTCCCCATTCTGAGCATTGTATATGAATGGAATAATATGATATGTATTTTGTGACTGGCTTCTTTCACTTAGCATAATGTTTTCAAGGCTCCTCCATGTGTAACATACATCAGTACTTTATTCCTTTTTATGACTGAGTAATATTTCACTGTATGCATGTACCATGTTTTATTTATCCATTCATCAATTGATGGACATTTAGGTTGTTTCCATCTTTTGGCTATTACAAATAATGCTGCTATAAACATTTATGTACAAGTTTTGTGTTACAGGTTTTTAAGCAGAGCCATGACACCTGACTTATGTTTTAGGAGGATCTATCGAAGCTAATGTGAATTAAGAGAATTATCCACCAAAATGAACATTTGCTTATTATAAAAATGCAAATTTCTAGATGTAGTTAAACAAACTATACCCATTATTTTATTCACCTGCAATAAACTGAGCCATTATCGTAGTTGGTTTTCTGAAGCACATGATCCTACCTTGCAAATAAATGAACATCTTGGTTTGCATTTTGAGCTGGCCTGCCTTATCACTTCACAAGTCAATCAATATTAAAGAGTTCTAGTCCCTGCCAGCAGCAATTGACACCTTTAAGTTAGCTGTGTGAGCTGAGAGGTCAAGAACCCAATCCATATAGATGAAATTGTTATCGTAATAGGCAAAATCCCTGTCTTCATGGCATTCAGGTTAGAAGTAGAGGGGAAAAGGGTGGCTAGGTTAATTCATTAGCCAACAGTGCTGCCATTGCTTGAGCACTACCTGAACTTTATTTAGTCTCCAGTACTTCTTAAAACTTTTGACAAATAGAAAAGACATATCCTGCTAGAAGATGGCACAAGAGCAACACTTCTCTCACTGCCAGATTCCCTTTTAAGCCAATAATAATTACTGTTCATAGTACATTCTTTGTCATACTACTAGATTCAACTAAGCCCTCATTAGCTATAAACTTGCAGAATAATTAATGATCCCATTTTCAATTATTTTCCCCATAAGCAGCAAAGACAGATAGTGCTGGCAAACAGATCAAGGAAAATAGGCATTCCCCTTGACCAAGTAATTCATGCTCATTGTTAAAAGAAAGTAAAGCCGGGCACGGTGGCTCACTCCTGTAATCCCAGCACTTTGGGAGGCCAAGGCGGGTGGATCACGAGATCAGGAGTTCGAGACCAGCCTGACCAACATGGTGAAACCGCGTCTCTACTAAAAATACAAAAATTAGCCAGGCCTGGTGGCTCGCACATGTAGTCCCAGCTACTCAGGAGGCTGAGACAGAATTGAACCTGGGAGGCGGAGGTTGCAGTAAGCCAAGATCACACCACTGCACTCCAGCCTGGGTGAGAGAGCAAGACTCCGTCTTGGAAAAAAAAAAGAATTATAAAAGTAAAAATCATTCATATACCACAACTCAGAGCTAATCACTGTTAATATGTTGGCTTTTTTTTTTTTTTTTTTT
>NW_016806834.1:2389885-2394657 GCF_001698545.2 Rhinopithecus bieti | reverse complement strand
TTTTTTTTTTTTTTTTTTTGAGACAGAGTCTCGCCCTGTCACCCAGGCTGGAGTGCAGTGGCGCGATCCCACCTCACTCCAACCCCTCCACCTCCTGGGTTTAAGCAATTCTCATGCCTCAGCCTCCCAAGTAGCTGGGACTACAAGCCTGCACAATCACGCCTGGCTAGTTTTTTTTGTTTTGTTTTGTTTTTTTTGTATTTTAGTAGAGATAGGGTTTCACCATGTTGGCCAGGCTGGTCTTGAACTCCTGACCTCAAGTAATCCGCCTGCCTTGGCCTCCCAAAGTGCTGGGATTATAAGCATGAGCCACTGTGCCCAGCCCCTTCTAATATTTTTTTAACCAAAGGTTTTAGAATTTTGTTTATGTTTTGTTTTTAACATAAGATCTATACAGTTTTTTTCTTTTAATCATATTGAGAACATTTTCCCATGTTACTAAAAAGTCTTTAAAACAATGGCTGTATAATTTTATTTTTAAGGATGGGTGTTTATTTAACTATTACCATTGGACATTTAGGTTGTTTACATTTTTTTTCACCAGCATATTTAGCTGCAAGTTTACTTTTTTATTCTTTTTTTATTTTTTATTTAATTTTTTTTGAGACGGAGTCTCACTCTGTTGCCCAGGCTAGAGTGCAGTGATGCGATCTCAGCTCACTGCAACCTCCACCTTCCAGATTCAAGGAATTCTCTGCCTCAGCCTCCTGAGTAGCTGGGATTACAGGCACCTGCCACCACACCCAGCTAATTTTCGTATTTTTTAGTAGAGATGAGGTTTCACCATCTTGGCCAGACTGGTCTTGAATTCCTGACCTTGTGATCCACCCACCTCGGACTCCCAAAGTGTTGGGATTATAGGCATGAGCCACTGTCCCCGGCCAAGCTTACATTTTTAATATAAATAATGCTTCAATAAACATCTTATATACTGATAAAACTTTGTCCCCATCTCAGTGGAGACAAAGGTTTAAGATAAATGTATAGTGAGGCCGTCTGAAATATTGCCAGTAGAAAGATAAATTATATAACTTTCCTGGAAAGCAATTTAGCATTATATATTCTAAGATATGGGATTAATTTCATGGCTTTTGTTGTTGGGTTTTTTGGTTTTTGTTTTGTTTTGTTTTGTTTTGAGACAGCGTCTTGCTCTGTCGCCCAGGCTAGAGTGCAGTGGTGCCATCCCGGCTCACTGCAAGCTCCGCCTCCCAGGTTCACGCCATTCTCCTGCCTCTGCCTCCCAAGTAGCTGGGACTACAGGCACCCACCACCATGCCCGGCTAATTTTTTTTATATTTTTAGTAGAAACAGGGTTTCACCATGTTAGCCAGGATGGTCTTGATCTCCTGACCTCGTGATCCACCCATCTCGGCCTCCCAAAGTGCTGGGATTACAGGCGTGAGCCACCATGCCCAGCCTGTTTTTGATTTTTAAGAAGCTCTTGCTCAAGTGATGGAAATGTTCTGTATCTTGATTGAGAAGTTGGTTATACAACTGGATATATTTGGCAAACTCATCAAACAACATCCTTGATAATCAGTGAATTTTGTTGTCTGTGGGTTATATCTCAATAAAAAAATTTTAAATGTAGCTGAGCAGAGTAGCTTATGCCTGTAATCCAGCACTTTGGGAGGCTAAATTGGGAGGATCACTTGAGGCCAGGGGTGCAAGAACAGCCTGGGCAACATGGTGAGACTCCATCTCTACAAAAAACTTTAAAATTAGCCAGGCATCGTGGTACACATCTGTAGTCCTAGCTACAGGTAGGACAAAGCACTGTAGTACCAAACTGACATTTTCTCCTTCAAATGTTCAGAAAGATAAAAAAGATAATTTAAAATGGAATAGTTTCTCACTGCATAATTCAGTGTTGTTTAATGCCATGCCCCAGAACCACCTGATGTCAGCTGATGTTGTGAGTCACACACTTTAAGGAACAATGGTCTATTACAATTCCTAAAGCAAGGGGTATGATGATACTAAGAACTAAAACTTATTTAGCACATACTATGTGCTAGATACTGTTTGAATATTTTATATCTGTGTTGTCCAGTAAGGTAGTCTGTAGCCACATGTAGGTATTGAGCCTTTGAAATGTAGCTAGTCTAATTTGAGGTATGCTACAAGTTTAAAACACCAGGTTTTAAAGACAGTACAGCAAAATGTAAAATATCTCAGTAATTTTTTAAAGTTGATTACATGCTGAAAGATAATATTTTGGATATATGGGTTAAATAAAATATACTACTAAAATTAATTTTACCTGTTTCATTTCACTTTTTTAATGTGGCCACGAGAACATTTGTGGCTTGCACTGCTTTATCCATTTAATTTTGTTAATTCTCATAATGACTCAATGAAGCAGATTTCTTTTTTTTTTTTTTTTTTGAAATAGGGTCTCACTCTGTTACCCAGGCTGGAGTGCAGTGGCACAAACACAGTTCACTGCAACATTGATCTGGGTTCAAGCAATCCTACCACTTCAGCCTTGCAAGTAGCTTGGACTACAGGTGCTAACTTTTTTATATTTTTCTAGAGACAGGGTCTTGCTATGTTGTCCAGACTGGTCTCAAACTCCTGGGCTCAAACAATCCTCCCACCTCAGCCTCCCAAATTGCTGGGATTACTGGTGTGAGCCACCACACCCAGCCAAGGTAGATATTTTTATAATTGTCATCAACTTCCTTTTTCAGATGAGGAAATCAAGGTAGACAGAAGTTAAGTACCTTGCCCAAAGTCATAAAGCTAGTAAGTGGTAAAGCTGGAATTGGGCACAGTCTGTTTCCAGTATGAGCATCTAAGCACTCAGTTGAAATAATATTTTGGAATATTTATCTAGCTATGATTTTTTAAATCCTTTGTTTATAATGTCACTGATACGATAGGCAAAATGTGTTTTTATCAAATGGATGATATGTGAAACTTTCAACCTACTAAGAAATATTGTAAACCAAAGCTGGGGAAAAAATAATATAGAACTGAGGAATCATTTACTTTTATTTTAAGAATTTTATCATTCAATGATGATTTAAAATGAGATTTAAGAGACAGTGTTGCTCTTTGAATAAAAATGACTAACTTGGCCAGGCACGGTGGCTCACACCTGTAATCCCACACTTTGGGAGGCCAAGGCAGGCAGATGGCTTGAGCTCAGGAGTTCGAGACCAACCTGGGCAACATGGTGAGACCCTGTCTCTACCAAAAATACAAAAAAATAGCTGGGCATGGTAGTGTGTGCCTGTGGTCCCAGCTACTTGGGAGGCTAAGGTGGCAGGATTGCTTGAGCCCAGGAGGCAAAGGTTGCAGTGAGTCAACATCGCATCACTGCACTCCAACCTGGGTAACAGAATGGGACCCTTGCCTCAAAAAAAAAAAAAAAAAAAAAATTAACTTGATTAATTAGTGGAAGCTTTTAGTTTCATAACTATCTGAAATGATGCCTAAATGTTGATAATAATTTAACTTTGACATGGAGTAAGTGAAATTAATACTTTTTGTAGTGAATACAGCTATGGGCCTAGAAAATAGTTGGCATCTTGAATTTTTATACATAAGTTTGAGGCTGGAAGGGGGCCAATTCATGTTATCAACAGGTACTTTATAGATTTCCTCCTAAACAAGTAACACTAGAAACTTGGACCTTCTCCTGTAACCACCAGTAGGTTCAATCTCTGAATTATTTACAGAAAAATTAGGATACTATGACAGAATTTGCATTTCAAAGGGGAGGGAACCCAGAGGGGACTTTTTTTCACTACAGACATTTCAGGATAAGTTTTGAAAGTGTCCCAAAAAGATGTTCTTCCGTGTGTGTGTGTGTGTGTGTGTGTGTGTGTGTGTGTGTGTGTGTGTGACAGAGTCTCACTCTGTCGCCCAGGCTGGAGTGCAGTGGCGTGATCTTGGCTCACTGCAACCTCCGCCTCCCGGGTTCAAGCGATTCTCCTGCCACAGACTCCCAAGTAGCTGGGACTACAGGCGCGTGCCACCATGCCCGGCTAATTTTTTTGTATTTTTAATAGAGACAGGGTTTCACCGTGTTACCCAGGATGGTCTCAGTCTCCTGACCTCGTGATCTGCCCACTTCAACCTCCCAAAGTGCTGGGATTACAGGTGTGAGCCACTGCGCCCGGCAGCTTATTTTCCTCCAGTGACCAAAGGATTAGACATCATTGCAAGAGTTGTGATGGAATGCCAGGCGCAGTGGCTCACACCTGTAATCCCAGCACTTTGGGAGGCCAAGGCGGGCGGTCACCTGAGGTCGGGAGTCCAAGACCAGCCTGACCAACATGGAGAAACCCTGTCTCTACTAAAAATACAAAATTAGCCAGGTATGGTGGCACATGCCCGTAATCTCAGCTACTAAAGAGGCTGAGGCAGGAGAATCGCTTGAACCCGGGAGGTGGAGGTTGCGGTGAGCCAAGATCGCGCCATTGCACTCCAGCCTGGGTGACAAGAACGTTAACTCTATCTCAGAAAAAAAGAAAAGAGTTGTGATGGAGTGTATCGCCTGTCACTGGCAATCATTTATTGAGTGCTGATTATGTGTAATGTTCTGTGCACGGTATTAGAAAGATGAAAACCTGTTCTGTATCTTTGAGAATCTCAATGTCTAATGGGAAAATAAACATAAATGAACAACTCTAATAAGATGCCTTTTTTAAAGCTGAATTTAACCCAGGATTCAAATTTAGGCATGTCCCCTGATTCTAATTTATTTGTGCACTGTAACATATATTTTTTAATTAAAAAATAGCTTTTCATTTTACCTCTGA
>NW_016806834.1:2341410-2389593 GCF_001698545.2 Rhinopithecus bieti | reverse complement strand
TAAGCAAAAAAAAAAAAAAAATAGCCATACTGCCACCATAGGGAATGTTGTCAGCCTTTTACATTTTTCACTCTGAATGTATACACATTTTTTTAATTTTATGTATTTATTTATTTATTTGCTTATTTGAGATGGAGTCTCGCTCTGTCACCCAGGCTGGAGTGCAGTGGCACCATCTCAGCTCACTGCAACACCCGCCTCCTGGGTTCAAGCGATTCTCCTGCCTCAGCCTCCCAAGTAGCTGGGACTATAGGCATGCACCACCACACCCACCTAATTTTTGTAGTTTTAGTAGAGACAGAGTTCACCATGTTGGCCAGGCTGGTCTCGAACTCCTGACGTCAAGTGATCCACCTGCCTCAACCTCCCAAAGTGCTGGGATTACAAGTATGAGCCACCACGCCTAGCCAATTTTTTTTTTTTTTTTTTTTAAGATGGGGTCTTGTTCTGTCACCCAGGCTGGAGTGCAGAGGTGTGATCATAGTTCACTGTAACCTCAAACTCTTGGGCTCAAGCGGTCCTCCCACCTCAGCCTCCCAAGTAGCTAGGACTATGGGTCACCAAGCCTGGCTCTCTGTCTATGTAATCTATCTATCTATTTGTTTATTTGAGACGGAGTCTCAAATATGTTGCCCAGTCTGGTATTGAACTCCTGGCCTCAAGAGATCCTGCAGCCTTGGCCTCCCAAAGTGCTGGGATTAGAGGCATGAGCCACTGTGCCTAGAACACATATATAGCTATATCTAATATACACACACTTTTTTTTTTTTGAGAGACAAGGTCTTGCTCTGTTGCCAGGCTGGAGTGCAGTGACGCGATCTTGGCTCACTACAGCCTCCTCCTCCCAGGCTTAAGCCATCCTCCCGAGTAGCTAGGACTACACATGTATCACCGTGCCCAACTAATTTTTATATTTTTTGTAGAGAGAGCATGTTACAGCCCAGGCTGGTCTCAAACTCCTGGGCTCAAGTGATCTGCCTGCCTCAGCCTCCCGAAGTGCTTAGATTACAGGCACAAGCTATCACACCAGGCCTAGCCCTCATATATTTTTAAATAAAAGGAAACATAGTCTATATATGCTTTCAATGAAAATGCTTATCTATATCATTTTTAATAACTGAATTATATTCTGTTGTTTAAGTATACCACAATTTAATCAATCCTCAATTTTATGTTCATTCAACAAATACTTATTGAGCACCTACTATATATTACAGGGGCTATCTTGAGACTGGAATATAGTGGTAAGCAAAACAAATGTTGTTTGATATTGTTTGCAGTTTTTCACTCTTACAAACAGTACTGTAATAAACATCATTTTACATACATCTTTAAACACTTATTTAATTGTTGACTTGGAATAATAATAATTGAATATATACTATGTGCCAGACAGTTGGTTGACTTCATTACATATATTATCTCATTTAACCTTCATGATCCAAGAAGTGAGATTATGATCCCAATATTTAAATGAAGAAACAGGAACATAGAGAAATTAAGTAATTTGCCTTAAGTCATATAGCAGGGAAATACAGAGATGGAACTCAAGCTCAGATTTGTGTGATGCTGGATTCCATACACTGCTGGCAATGTTGGTGAGGCATCAGAAGGTGTAAACATTTTTAAGATGCAAAATTACTAAGCTGTCAGCCAGAAAAATTGTATTATACCTGTATAGTATATACACATAATAGTGTGTTTATACCTTAACATCATGCCTTGCGAACCCTGAGGTTAGCTGCTGCTGATTCTTAAAAATAAAATTTAGGCTGGGCACGGTGGCTCACACTTGTAATCCCAAAACTTTGGGAAGCTGAGGCAGGTGGATTGTCTGAGGTCAGCAGTTCGAGACCAGCCTGGCCAACATGGTGAAACCCCATCTCTGCTGTAAATATAAAAATTAGCTGGGCATGGTGGTGGGCACCTGTAATCCAGCTACTCAGGAAGCTGAGGCAGGAGAATCATCGCTTGAACCTGGGAGGCAGAGGTTGCAGTGAGCCAAGATTGCGCCATTGCACTCCAGCCTGGGCAACAAGAACAAAACTCCATCTCAAAAAAATAAAAATAAATAAAATTTAAAAATTATCAGCTAGGCACAGTGGCACATGCCTATAATCCCGATGCTTTCAGAGGTCGAGACAGGAGAATCGCTTGAGGCCAGGAATTCGAGACCAATCTGGGCAACAAAGCCCAGACTCTTTTTTTGTCTCTACCAAAAAAAAAAAAAAAAAATTGTTTTTTTAGCCACACATGGTGGCATGCACCTGCAGTCCCAGCTGCTTGGGAGACTGAGGGAGGAAGATCACTTGAGCCCAGGTGTTAAAGGTTACAGTGAGCTATGATCACGCCACTGCACTCCAGCCTGTGTGACAGAGCAAGACTATGTCTCAATAAGTATAATAAATAAAAATTATCAATGTGTATGGAGAAGATTGGTTAAAAAGCGGTTTACTTCAACCCAGATGCAGAGAAAGAAGGAAGAAACAGATTAACAGTGTGAAGCTTAAAGAAGAGACCAATAGGCCGGGCGCGGTGGCTCAAGCCTGTAATCCCAGCACTTTGGGAGGCCGAGGCGGGTGGATCACGAGGTCAGGAGATCGAGACCCTCCTGGCTAACACGGTGAAACCCCGTCTCTACTAAAATACAAAAAAAAAAAAACTAGCCGGGCGCGGTGGCGGGCGCCTGTAGTCCCAGTAACTCGGAGGCTGAGGCAGGAGAATGGCGGGAACCCGGGAGGCGGGCTTGCAGTGAGCCGAGATCGCGCCACTGCACTCTAGCCTGGGCGACACAGCGAGACTCTGTCTCAAAAAAATAAATAAATAAATAAATAAAATAAAATAAAAGAAGAGACCAATAAATAAATGAGAAAGAAATGGAAGCAAAAGTCAGCAAGGTACATGTTATCTAGTTTCAAAGCAGCCTTCCAGTTCCAGATTCCAGGGTTTTATGAAGCAATGATCTTACATTGAGTCAGTGGCAGATACCCCTGCCCTGTCAATGCCATATAATAATCATTTTTCTTTTGCATAAGCTACTTTGAATGGGTCTGTTTCCTGCAGCCAGAATGTTGAGTTATGGGAAAAAGTTATTCTCTCTTACAAGTTTGTAAGATATGCCTTTTTGTGTCATGCGGAAGATCCAATACAGATTTGCATATTTGTTTCAGGACTTGTGTAAAACTAAAAAGTTAAAAATGTAAGGAAAAGCTCAAACATGCCTGACTCTGTATAATGAGACAGAAGTGACCCATTTACTTCATTATTTCCAGTATTATCTATATTTCTGTTTTTACGATCAAAAAATACTAAAATGTTCTACCGATTTTAAAGAGTCATCAATTTGATGCCACTGGAATTATTTAAATAATAAAGTGTCCAGTTGATTATATTCAACACAGCCCTGAGTTGCAATCCTCTGACAAAACTGTACGGTATTACCTTCCCCAAATGAATGATGCATCCTTCAGGACATATGTTCTTTCACTAGGATTATCATTAGAGCTTCCGAGCCTAAGTGGAACCTGTTACATATAAATCACCTTTTGGTACCCTTTGGTCTTGTAAGAAGCAGTGTAGCATAACAGGGCTTTAGTGCCAGACTACCTTGTTTAAATTCTAGTTTTGACACATATTCACTTATATGATCTGAGACAAATCATTTAGCCTCTTTCTGCCTCAGCTTTTTCAGCTGTAAAATGGAGGTATTAATAGCCCCTTCATACCATTGTTGTGATGATTAGATGATTAATATTTGTAAAATGCTTAGAGGTGATCTGGCAGAGGGCAAGCACTCAAAGGATGTTACCTGCTGTTGCTGTTATTACTGCTACATTTTGGGGAGATGAAGTAAAACAGACTTAGGATATTCATCATCACCATCTCTGTCATCACCCTTACTTCCAAATAAGTTATCTTAAAAACCTTTACTTTGCCATAATTCAAGGGCAGAATTATACTGTTATTCCAAGTGGGAATATACTGAGGCAGTGATAAAATGTGCTATGAAGATAGTCTGATGTCAGATGACTTTGCAGTGTATGAGAAAAATTTTTAGTAGTTCCATTTCCATTTGTGTTCACTTAAAATTTCTCCTTTGGGGCCCCCCAGAGTCAGTACCTCTAAAATTAAAAGACACAGGCTAGGCATGGTGTCTGATGCCTGTAATCCCAGTACTTTTGGAGGCTGAGGTGTGTGGATCGCCTGAGGTCAGAAGTTCCAGGAGTTCAAGACCAGCCTGGCCAACATGGTGAAACCCCGTCTCTACTAAAAAAAAAAATACAAAAATTAGCTGGGCGTGGTGGTGGGCACCTGTAATCCCAGCTGTTCGGAAGGCTGAGGCAGGAGAATCTTTTGAACTGGGGCTGCACTCCAGCCTGGGCAATAGAGCGAGACTCCATCTCAAAAAAATAAAGAAGACATGCAAAGAGTCTTCAGCATTCATGGTTGCTACGGCTGGGTTATTTGGGGCTTTGTTTCTTGCATTTTTTAATAGCGTTCACCATGCTGTCCCTGTAGTTGTGGTTGTTCTGACAAATTGATGTGGGCTTGAATGTTCCCACACATCTACACCTCTTTTTATTCTCAGACAGTAACTACCTTTCAGACCTCTGTATTCTCAGATGATAACAACCTTTCAGACCTCTGAGTTCTGTCCTTGAAGAGTCCATTTTTTACCCTGTGGATGATGAGGGTAATTTTTTTCTTTCTCTTCGCATGATATTCCAATGAATGACACAAACAATGCTAGATCCATGCAGAATCTCATTGTTTGCTTTTTTGCTGTTTCTTTTCAATGAGAGAGGAACTAGTGCCAAGGGTTCCTGTTTGCTTCTTTGTTTTGTTTTGTTTTGTTTCATAAATCAGGTGGCCAGTACTAAGGAGGGATCTGGGAAGGAATAGCTACATTTTTTAATAGGCAATTACATCATTTGTAAGAAAGTGTCCTAGGGTAAAGTAACCCCAGTGGAATTAGTTAAAATCAAGGAAATATCTTATACTTTAATTCAGTGTATTCCAAGGCTTATTATACAGAAAATTTATTAGAGGAGATATTGATAGGTATTCCATTTTAAAAAGGGTTCTATAGCCAACTAAGTTTGGAAAACACTCTATCCTTCTCTTGAAAAGTCAAAACTCACATTAGCATATTAAAGATTCCGAGAAAATCTAGGGTAAAGAAACCCACTCCACTTTTGTGTTTTTAAATTGTATTTTAATATAATATTTGATAAAATATATGTAGCATGTAAGTTAGAAAGCATAATATAATAAATACGCTTGAGCCTTTCACCTAACCCAAGGACTAGAAAATTGCCAGTAACATAGATGTATCCATGTGTTCCTCTCCAATTACATCCCTTATCTCCCTACAACAGGTAAGTGCTATCCTAGATTTTGTATTTAATTCCCTTGCTTTGGTGGAAGAAGGTAGTGTTTTTAGCACTTATCTATGTATTTCTAAATAACACATTGTTTAGTTTTGCTTGTTTTTGAGCTTTATAAAGATGGTATCATACTGTTTTCATTAAACGTTGCTTCTAAGATTCTTCTATATTGTTGCATGTAACCTCAATCATTTTTCAGTGCTGTGTAACATTCCATTATGTGAATATACCACAGTTTACTTTTCCATTCACCTGTCCATAGACATGAGGTTTTTTGTTACATTTTTTATTATTACTATTGCTCCTCTCAAGGAGAAACAAGAAAATGTGAGCTAAGAATATTGACAGAATATTTTGATTATATTGTTTGGGAACATTAAGGAGTATATTTATTGAGTGGCTGCCTTTACTATTCAAGGCAAGAACTGAAATGCAAACATAAATAAAATGTCCCTGTTTTCAATGATCTTATGGTTCAGTGAAGGAGTCAAACAAATTCTGTATTATTCATATTAGGATATGATTAGTCTCAAAGACTAATGGCACAAAATAAACATGACAATCTTTTGAAGTGCCCAGTTTCTTATAATTGGGGGGATGTTCAGGGGTAGAATTAAAAAATTTAACTGATAAGTACCTTAAAATACGTTTATGTCAAAATTTAAAAGGTCCTTTTATGAAAAATAATGTAAAATTATGCATTTTTATTTATTATTATTTTTTTTTATGACAGAGTCTTGCTCCTGTCACCCAGGCTGGAGTACAATGGTGCGATCTCGGCTCACTGCAACCTCCACCTCCCAGATTCAAGTGATTCTCCAGCCTTAGCCTCCCCAATAGCTGGGATTACAGGTGCCCACTACCATACCTGGCTAATTTTTGTATTTTTTTTTAGTAGAGACGGGGTTTCACCATGTTGGCCAGGCTTGTCTCAAACTCCTGACCTCAGGTGATCCACCCTCCTCGGCCTCCCAAAGTGCTGGGATTACAGTCATGAGCCACCGTGCCTGTCCAATTACGCATTTTTAAAACAAAATACTGGAACTCGAAGAAAGATGTAAGCTGGTATACCAATCGGGACTACACCCTTAGGACTCATAAATTCATTTGCTTCTTTTTGGTTTTTTTGTTTGAGACTGAGTCTCACTCTGTCACCCAGGCTAGAGTACAGTGGTATGATCTCAGCTCACTGCAACCTCCGTCTCCTAGGTTCAAGCAATTCTGCCTCACCCCCCAGGTAGCTGGGACTACAGGCACGTGAAATCTCATCCGGCTAATTTTTGTATTTTTAGTAGAAACGGGATTTCACCATGTTGGCCAGGCTGGTTTTGAACTCCTGACCTCTGGTCATCTGCCTACCTCAGCTTCCCAATGTACTGGTATTACAGGCGTGATGGTGGTGGGCATGGTGGTGGACTCCTGTAATCCCAGCTATTCAGGAGGCTGAGGCAGGAGAATTGCTTGAACTCAGGAGGTGGGGGTTGCAGCAAGCCAAGATCGCGCCACTGCACTCCAGCCTGGACAACGAGAGCAAAACTTCACCTCAAAAAAAAAAAAAATTGAAAAGTGTTCATGTACAGAAGTTAAATAAAATGTATCCTAAATATAAATAATTAATTCTGACAGAGTAACTAGGAAATGCCTCACAGAGGAGGTGGTTTTTGAACTAAACCATAAAGGATTAGTAGGATTTCCATAGGAAAAAAAAGCAGTCAAGGCTGAGGAAAAGCATGACTAAGGACAGGAGCAAGATTTAAAAAAAAAAAAAAGGTATACCACATTTGAGAAATAATGAGAAGTTCTTCATTATTCATTAAACGTGAGGGGCAGGATGATCTCTTTGTGTGAGATTCCTGGCATTTCCAGATGTAGATTTGTTTGCTTTGAGACAGCCTATCCACCCAGGCTGGAGTGCAGTGGTGCCATCTCGGCTCACTGCAGCCTTCACCTCCCAGGTTCAAGCGATTCTCCAGCCTGAGCCTCCCAAATAGCTGGGACCACAGGTGCACACCACCACACCCAGCTAATTTTTGTATTTTTTTAGTAGAGACGGGGATTCACCATGTTTCCCAGGCTGGTCTCGAGCTCCTGAGCTCAAAGTGATGCACCTGCTTTGGCCTCCCAAAGTGCTGGAATTACAGGTGTGAGCCCAGCCTCAGTCATAGATTTTGAATGCCAACCTATTCCCTTGCTCCTGATAAAACTGCTGTTGGATATTTAGAAAAAGTTTAGCATACTAGGTGACATTTAAGCTGGGGTCTTCTGTTAAAAATCTGTATCTGAATCATGTTCATTCGGCAAACAATTCATCCATTTTAAACTAAGAATGAAGAAGGTAATACTGAAGATGTGCACTAACTAGTAAGACAAACCATTAGAAGATAATTAGAAGGGAGAAAACCCACTGCCTTCTGTCCTGTCATAGGGGATGAATGCTCCTAGCTGGGGCTAGCTCTTCCACTTGGGCACCAGAGCCCATCCACCTCACCTACACCGGGATATCACTCCAAACTCGCTCCCCTTTCTTTCCCAAATCGTTTTTTTTCCTATCTATTGGATTATTCATAGAAGCATAGAAATATCCTGTTATGCCAGGCACGATGGCTCACGCCTGTAATCCTAGCACTTTGGGAGGCCAAGGTGGGCAGATTGCCTGAGCTCAGGAGTTCAAGACCAGCCTGGGCAACACAGTGAAACCCTGTCTCTACTAAAATACAAAAAATTAGCCAGGTGTGGCAGCGTATCCCTGTAGTCCCAGCTACCCAGGAGGCTGAGGCAGGATAATTGCTTGAACCCGGAAAGTGGAGGTTGCAGTGAGCCGAGATTGTGCCACTGCACTCCAGCCTAGGCGACAGAGTGAGACTCTGTCTCCCAAAAAAAAAAAAATCAGTTTGAAATACCCTGCTATGTTCTGCATCTTTAAAAGCCCTCTCTTAATCCCCTTACTCTTTTTAGGCTCCATCTCATTTCTCTGTTCTCTTTCATAGGAAAATTATCCAAGAGTTGTTTATACTTACTGTCTCTAATTCCTTCCCTCACCTATTCTCTTAAACCCACATATTCTCCTCAACTACTGCATTCAGGCCTTCACGTCCATCACTCCAAAATCTTGTCAGGGTCCCTAGGGATCTCCACATAGCTAAACATAGAGTCAACTTTCAGTCCTCATTTTGCTTGACCTATCAGCAGCATCTGACACAGTTCCTCCACTTCTGTTTTTAAAAAAAATAGAGATGCAGTATCGCTATGTTGTGCAGACTGGTCATTGTTATCACTTAGCTTCCAGGAGCTATACTGTCTTGGTCCTCCTACCTCACTAGCCATTCCTTCTCTGTCTCGTTTGCTGTTTCTCCTGTTTTTGGAATCCCTGGGACTTGGCCACCAACTCCCTTGGCCATCTCATTCAGTCTCATGGCTTTAAATTCTGTCTCCACTACTAACTCCCAGATTTATATTTCTAGTCCTGAGTTTCACTATTGCTATTTGGAGGCAGATAATCTGTTGTTGTGAGGACTGTCCTTTGCATTATAGATGTTCAGCAACATTCCTGGCCTATACCCGTGAGATACCAGCAGCACTCCACCAGTTATGACAAGGAGAAAAACATCTCCAGACTCTGCCAAATGTCCCGAGAGTAAAATCACACTCCTCCTCACCCCATTGAGAACCAGTGTTTCTTGACCAAACTTCTCCCCCAAACTCTGGACTTGTATATCCACTGTCTTTTTGACATCTCTACTTGAACATCTAATAAATATTCATACTTAACGTGATCAAAACCAAACTTCTGATCTTTCTTCCTCACATAATCCTCCCTCCGACTTCCCACCTCAGTGGCACATCCATTCCTTTAGTTGCTTAGGCAAAAAAAAAAAACTTGGCATTTTCTTGAATCTCCTCTTTCTCTCACACCTACATCCTGACTTATCAGTAAGTCCTGAGAGCTTTACCTTCAAAATACACCCAGAATCTAATGCCCTTTCACCAATACTGCTCTGGTCCATGCCACCATCACTTCCTACTGGGATTACTGCAGCTGCTTTACACTTGTCCCCCAACACCCCCTTCTCAATATAGTAGTAGGGTGATCTTGTGAAAATGTGTCATTCAGGGCATGTCACATTTTTTTTGCAGAACCCTCCAGATGTCTCTCATCTTACCCAAAGTAAAAACCACAATTCTTACAATGACATGTCAGGCCTTACATGATCTCTCCTTATAGCCCTACCCATTCCTTACCTCTCCAATCTCACCTCTTACCATCCAACACCTTATTCACTTCACTCTAGCCACACTAACCTTTCTTTTCCCTAAACATACGGAGCCTTGATCCCTTTGCACTTGCTCTTTCCCAGATACATGCTCTGTTGCCTCAATCAGGTCTTGGCTCAAATGTCAGTTTCTCAGGGAGGCCTTCCTTGAGTACTAGTCTTTGTTTTTGTTTTGGGGGGATTTTTTTATGGTAGTATTTTATTCCTCTTCAAGAAAAGCTATTACCTAACATTGATGAACTCTTTTTTTTTGAGACAGAGTCTCACTCTGTCACCCAGGCTGGGGTGCAATGGCATGATCATAGCTCACTGCAATCTCTAAATCCTGGGCTCAAACTCAAGTGAACCTTCCACCTCAGCTTCCTGAGGAGCTAGGACTACAGGTGTGTACCACCACGCTCAGCTAATTTTTAAATTTTTTGTAGAGGGTCTTGCCATGTTGCCCAGGCTGGTGTTGAACTCCTGGACTCAAGCAATAGGATTAAAAATATCCTCCTGCTTCAGCCTACCGAAGTTCTGGGATTACAGGCATGAGCCACCATGGGCAGCCAGTCACTAGTTTTGTTTTATTTTATTTTATTTTATTTTATTTTATTTTATTTTATTTTGTTGTTGTTGTTGTTTTGAGATGGAGTCTTGCTTTGGCACCCAGGCTGGAGTGCCGTGGCACAATCTCAGCTCACTGCAACCTCCGCCTCCCAGGTTCAAGCGATTCTCGTGCCTCAGCCTCCCAAGTAGCTGAGATTATAGGTATGCACCACCACACCTGGCTAATTTTCATATTTTTAGTAGAGACAGGGTTTCACCATGTTGGTCAAGCTGGTCTCAAACTTGTGACCTCAAGTGATCCTTCCACCTTGGCCTCCCACAGTAATCCCCACAGCTGGGATTACAGGTGTGAGCCACCGCACCCAGCCCAGTCACTAGTTTTAAAATCTCCACCACTATCATCTCCAATACTCCTTTTTCAAACCTGCTTTATCTTTTCCCATAGTATTTCTTCATCGAATGTATTACAAAGAGGCAGTATAGCATTATAGTTAAAAAAACAAACTGAAGCCAAATTGCCTGGGATTATATCCCAATTCCACTTCTAAGATGTAAGATCTTCTCTGTGTTTCGTGTGTGTGTGCGTGTGTATTTAAAGTGGAATGGTTTCTGTCCATTAGAACAGTACTTTGCATATAGTAATATGTGTACACCATTATTATTGTTGTATTACTATTAGTAATGACTAATTAATTTTATTTTCCTTATCTCCCATTGGAATATAAATTCCATGAGAGCAGAGGGGTTTTTCTGTTTATTTATTTATTTTTTTTTTTACTTTCTTCATTGCTGTATTCACAGCTTCTAGAACGGTGCCTAGAACATAGTAGACAGTAAATATTTGTTGATCAAATTATGTTATTTCTGGAGTGATGAGGATAAGAAGGGTCAAGGAAGATGAGGTATATGTGTGCTGTTTAAAACTTTTACAAAGAGAATGTACTCATGTATCCTTGTGCCCCAAAAAGCTTCATAGGCTTGCATGGAAAATAGACATATAGACAAATAAATTACAACACAGGATATTTACAAGATATGGAAGAACGAGCACGTAACTCTAAGGGGAGGGCAATGCAGTTGAGGAAAGCTTCCTAGAGGAGTAATAACGTGAGAGTTGGGTTTTTAAAGATGCGTAGTTCCACCAAACAAAGTATGGGACGGATGGGACAGCCTTCGAATAGTAGGTGCAAAAGCAAAGAACTATGAAACACAGCAGTGGCTCTGAAAACTGCAAGCAGTGGAAGTTGAAAGGAGAGGTGAGGAGCGTTTTCAGTGTTTTGAGCTATTAAAAATTTCATCTTATCCTTCTCCCTTACCCACTCCCATACTCCTAACATCTCCAAGTAAGTGTTTGGCTGTAATTAGGAGCTTATTACTCCATTACGGCAAATATCTTGGGGTTTTTCTCATTATTTTCCTGAAAGTCTTTTCCTATTTTTCTGCTCCCCACAAGTTCCATTTTTTAAATATATTATTATACCACTGTTCAGGTTCTAGATTCCCCTTGGTGTCTTTGGTATAAGAAATTCACATGTAATTTTTACCTGTGGAGTATAGTGAAAAAGAAGGAAGACATATCCTTAAATTATATACACATACACACACATAGTTTTGTTACAGTGTGGTAGCTTTGTTTAGGAAGAGAAACACAGTTGTTCAGCTGAATTATTTTAGTAATATTTTTAATCCTATAAATGTTGGTCTCTAGTCCCTTACCAATGATCTAAGTGAAGAAGCTTGCTTTTCAGTGTGTGACTCAAGACTTCTCAAGGTTGACTTTGTAAAATCAGGGTTGGGGTTCTGCTTTTTTCCACCCACCTTCCTTCTATACATGGAGTCAGGAAAACACCCTTGATGACAGCACAAACCAAAAAAAGCAGTAGCATTAATCCACTCTGTTAGTTTCTGGCACTGCCTCTGTTTATACTCATATTGGATTGTGATTGTGTATCTGTCTCTGAGAGTCCCTTAATGTAGGAATCATAATTAAGGTGTTCATTCGTACACCTAGTTCAACGCCTCGCTCATAATGGATACTCATTAAACATTTGTTGAATTGGATTGAACTGAACTGAATTGAACTGGACTATGGCACCACAGGAGAAGAGGATTTTTGAGTTCACTTTTAAGTGAGATTGATTTAAAACGAATTTAGAAAGAAAATTATTCTTTTGTTTTGTTTTAAACATAATCTAAATTTGGGGTACAGCTACCAATATGTTCATTCCCCATAATTTTTTAAGCATTCTGAGCAATGACTCATCAGAGTCCCCAAATAGATATATATATTTTTAAGTCACAGTGGCCCTAGGAAACAAAATTAGGTTTGGTAAATATAAATAGTAAGTGTGTTCTCATTATAGTCAAGAATGTGGGGTCTTGTTGATATACAGAGGAGGATCTTTATTTCTTCCCTTTGTAGCAGAGTTGGAAATGAACCAAATATCCCCTGATAAATTCCTATAGGGTTTCCCGGCACATTTATTTCATTCTTTCCAGAAGTCACCAAGACTTGTTGTCTTACTGTTAAAAAAAAAAAAAAAAACAGTGCTACTTCATTTCCTAACACTTGTTTTCTGACCTCCAATTGTCTCCAGTCCAACTGGCCAAAAAGCCAGGCCAAAGATGTCTGTATTTCCGCAGAGAAACAAATGAACTTAGCTTCTACTCCTTTCCCTCTACTTTGCAATTTTTTCTTTTGCAAAGGAGTTTGGAATTTAAATTCTGCAAGCCCAGAATCTTTCAGTCTAAAACTGCAAAACAATGGTAATAAGATACCTGGTCATTCCTCCAGTCTTCTGTCTTTTAAATATCTGCTCTGAGAGAGAGTCCTGAGCATCCAAATAACTTTCGTTGTCGTTGTTGTTGTTGTTGCTGTTATTGTTGTTGTTGTGACAGCGTGTCACTCCTGTCGCCCAGGCTGGAGTGCAATGGCACGATCGTGGCTCACTGCAACCTCTGCCTCCTGGGCTCAGGCGATTCTCCTGCCTTAGCCTCCCAAGTAGCTGGGACTACAGGCGCCTGTCTAATTTTTGTATTTTTTATAGAAACTGGGTTTCACTATGTTGCCCAGCCTGGTCTCGAACTCCTGGGCTCAAGCGATCCACCCGCCTTCGCCTCCCAAAGTGCTGGGATTATAGCATAAGCCATCGCACCTATCCGTCCAAATAACTTTTATATTATAAAGAAGGCTCTCTTGCCAATGGGTAGCTATTTTATTCATTTACTCAGCATAACTTTATTGGATATCTCTGTGTTAAGCCCTGGAGATCTAAGGTGAGTAAGACTTCTCCCTACCTCCCAAGAAGCTCACAGTCTATCTTGGCAACAATTATACAGTGCTAAGACAGGAGTGGGATAAAGTAATAATAGTAATTAGTTCAGCATGGAGGGGTCTGGAAGGGCTTTACAGAAAAAGTGACATTTATGTATTTATGTATGTATGTATGAATGAGACCATGCCTGGCCAGAAAAGTGACTTTTAATCCTTAGTCTTAAAGAAAAAGGTTCCTGCCAGGTGCAGTGGCTCACACTTGTAATCCCAGCACTTTAGGAGGCTGAAGCAGGTAGATCATCACTTGAAGCCAGGAGTTTGAGACCAGCCTGGCCAACATGGTGAAACCCCTGTCTCTACTAAAACTACGAAAATTAGCCAGCATGGTAGCGCATGCCTGTAATCCCACCTACTCAGGAGGCTGAGGCAAGAGAATCGTTTGAACCTGGGAGGCAGAAGTTGCAGTGAGTCGAGATCGCGCCATTTCAGCAGAGAAAGAACAGCCCTACATTTCAAACATAGGACATAGTAAGAATAACTACTTGAAGTATGAAAGCTCATGACATGTTTAGGAACAGTGAGTTGTTGGGCATGGATGGCATAGAGGCTGCACTCTGAGAGATGGAATAGACGAGTAGGCAGCAGTATTGTATGATGCTGAAAGGCACAGAATCTAGAGCCTGGGTCTGAATCCCAGCTGAGCCACTTACTATCTGTTGTGACCTTGGCAAGTCACTTAACCTCCCCTCTATAGCTTTGCTTCTTCATTTTTTTAAAATGAGGATAATAGTAGCATCTGTTTGACAGGCCTGCAGGCATATATGCATATACATACACATACGGCTTTAAAAAATGCTCAGAACAAAATGAATATAAGTATTCATTATTAGGCCACATTATGGAAGGCCTTGAACTGTACATTTTCCATAAGTAGAAGAAAGGTTTTAAAGCAGAAGAGGAGAGAGTATATAACAGGATAAAATCTGTATTTTGTTTTATTTGTTTGTTTTTTTTTTTTTTTTTTTTAATTCGAGACAGGGTCTCGCTCTGTTGCCCAGGCTGGTCTCGAACTTCTGGGCTCAAGCAATCCACCCGCCTCAGCCTTCTAAAGTGCTAGGATTACAGACCTGAGCCACTGCACCTGGCCTGTAATCCATATTTTAGAAAAGTAACTCTGGTGCCACTCTGGAGTGTAGATTGGATAAGGAAGAAACTAGAGACAACATACAAGCTCTGAGACAGTTTAAAGAGTATAGATAACAGGTGCTGATGTAACATGGTACTGAGTTAATATAGTGGCCTTGCCCTTAAAAATTCTGGGTTCCCAAATAGAAACTTCAAACTTGAAATGTTAGTCTTAATAGACCTTACAAATTTAATTCTACAAAAAAACAAAATGAAGGCACTGGGGAAGAGCACAGAAGGACTGTCCTTGCAGTATGGATGTTGTAGTGCTCAACTGATGCTTCCAGTCTATACCCAAATGTCAGACCAGTACCTCTTGCCTACTATTCATGATATATTTTCATCTGGTTAGCTGTCCAGAGCAAGACATTCTATTTTTGGAGATGCTTTTGTTTTTTCTTTCAAGTAACCTCAAACTACTTATCAGTTTCCTAGAGGAAGTTCTGGCTTCTGGACTGCACAGCCGAAGCAAGGAGAGCTCTCAAGTCACATCAAGGTCAGCGAGCAGAAGATGAAAAACAGTGGTTGCGGGAAGGGCACAGCTTCCTCTCTCACCCCCACTACAGGCTTTCCCTACTAACCAGAGGTGTTGGAGAGCAGCTTTGGGTTCTGTGCTGGTTGTTAGAACTCATCTCCAGGTAGCCCACAGGTTCGTGGTTGGCACAGACACAAGACTCCCAGAGTTGACCTAACAATAAGTCTGAGCCCATCTCAACCCACTTTTCTCCGGTAGTCTTTATGTATCTGTTAGCACAATCACTTCAGTTATTGATGCATTTTGTTGGGATCTGACTTGGGGAAAGGATTATCAGAGCCTAGAGGGGCTTAAAAAGTAATCATTTGATGTACATACCACATTCCTTGACTTCCTTTCTCTTCCCTTGACCCTTTCTGCTTTTCATTAACCACATTCCTGCATAACTTATTTCTGAAAACCTACCATGTTTCTTTATAGAGCCATCCAAAATTTTTTGTCCCTATATAGCAATTTTCTGTGGCACTGAGAAACCATGTATGACCACAATAAAAATCCATTTTGTGAAAAGATATGAGTGATTTAGTTTTATTTCTTTGGGGCTAATTTTGGGAATTTATGAGGTGGGACATGAGCTGGTTTCACACCGAACATAATGAAGGCATTACCTCTACCTGAAGGATATTTAAAGTATGTCAAGGCAAATAATAAATTCTGGTGTCAATTTCACCTCTCTTGAAAACAGGATAAACTGATAGTATCATTATTGCCAGGAAATTAAGGTATCCTCAAATCATCATAGCAAAAATACCAAAGCACAATCCCTCCCTGGTGTGTGTGTGTGTGTGTGTGTGTGTGTGTGTATGTGTAAACTTGTATGTTGATAAATATTCTCTAGCATCAGACAGCGAGGGTCAAATCTATGTCATATTTATATGGCTTTGGGAATGTTATTTAGCCTCTTTGTGGCTCAGCTTTCTCATTTATAAAACAGAACCTTCCTCATAGGATTATAAGAATTAAATAAGATGAGATGATACATGAAAAGTGCTTAAAACACTGGTGTACAATAATCAATAAAATTTAGCTAATAGTAAATAAGATTAATTTCTGTACAGAATCACATGTAAAATGACTGGACTAATCATTTTAATCATTGCACATCTAATCATTGCACTAAAGCAGTTCAAAAAATAGAGGGAAAAGCTGAAAGGTCATTCTGTCCCTCTCTTTTCTCCACTCCTCGCAGCTCTCAGCTGTTTGGGGTTTTTTTTGGGTTTTTTTTTTTGTTAGAGATGGGGTTTCACTATCTTGGCCAGGATGGTCTTGAACTCCTGACCTCATGATCCACCCGCCTCGGCTTCCCGAAGTGCTGGGATTACAGGCGTGAGCCACCACACCCGGCCTCAGCTGTTGTTTCTTTACGCACACTCATGAAGTAAAATCCAAGCTAAAATCCAAGGTTTTTTTGTTTTTGTTTTTGGCTTTTGTGGGTCCCTTTGGGTAATTTTTTCTTCTTCATTTTTTATAAGTCTTTGGGACAGCCTGCACTTGGGGATGGAGTATTTTAAATGCAGCATTTTACAAGTTATATAGTATTTTAAAATATGAAAAACTCCCTCCTCCAAGCAGGAATATCTGCACTTCTCTTCTTATCGGCAAGATAACACTGTGGAATAAAAAAAGCAAAAACAGAGACCTTCCTTACATCATTTTCCTCATTATTCATCTGCTTCCATTGTGCCTACTCAACCGACAATATCAAGAAGTCTAAGAAATGAGCCCTACTATCAGGGTGTTTGATGTCAGAAGTTGGCATTTCTTTATTAAGAATCAAAGACTCATATTTTTGTGTAGGATTTACAGAGCTGATTCCATTATTACTGGCCCTTTATTTTGTGCCCTTTAAAACATCACTTTAATTAAGGTCTTGTATGCTTTTAATAATCCTCTCCCCCGTAAGTGGAAATGCCCTGGTCAAAACCTCTGTGTTCCATTTACTCCACAAAAGCCAAGGATATTTGTTTTTAGACAACTGTGTTTGAATAACAGTTTCCGCCCAGTAAACTTGCAAGCAGTTCACAAGTTTTTATCTCTAATAGTTCCCTTTCTCCCTTAAGTGAAGTTATAAAATATTCTGTTATAGAATACAGCTACTAGCAGTCGCGTCTTATCCTCAGATGTTCTTAGGGAGGTACCCCCATCATGAGGTCCTCCCAGTGTCTTATCTCCACCACAGACAGAAACTGACTGAGTGATTTCTGTGGTTTATGTGTGTGTAGTGTCAAGCTCACTGAGGAACGCTGAGGAGACAGCGCTATAAAAATGTGTAAAGGAACCCATACATTCTCAGATTTCTCACTTAAGCATTGGTCTTTGGAAAACAGTCCGACCTACATCCCAATTCAGGTACCATGAAGTTCACCTGGTGAGACAAATCAGCTTCAAGAATAGGCCAGAGGAAGTGGAAAGGGGTGAGTGACAGGACAAAGGGAGAACAGGTGAAGGAAAGTAGGGGCAGGATCACAGGATGCAGCAGGGCAGAGAAAGAGAGGACGCCAGATATTTATGTAACATCTTAAGAGAGTAGACAGGCAGGGAAGGTTCTGCAGCCCACATGCATCTGCTCTGGAATCTGAAAATTACTTTGGAGGGTTTTTCTTTTTCATTAGCCCCTCTGCCTGATGTTTCACAATGCTCTGGCAGCTATCTGATGCAGCACGAAGGGAACCCTGGACCTCGCATATAGGAGGCACTCAAATATTTGTTCTATCTATCTATCTATCTATCTATCTATCTATCTATTTTTGAGATGGAGTTTCACTCTGTTGCCCAGGCTGGAATGCAGTGGTGCGATCTCGGCTCACTTGCAACCTCTGCCTCCCAGGTTCGAGCAATTCTCCTGCCTCAGCCTCCCAAGTAGCTGGGATGACAGCGAGTGCCACCACTCCTGGCTAATTTTTTTTTTTTTTTTTTTTTGTATTTAGTAGAGATGGAGTTTCATCATGTTGGTCAGGCTGGTCTTGAACTTCTGACCTCAAATGATTCATCCACCTCGGCCTCCCAAAGTGCTGGGATTACAGCCGTGCGCCACCATGCGCGGCCCAATATTTGTTGACTACTGGGAAAGGAGGAAGATGGGGCAAATGATGAATTACTTTTTTCCCATAAATCAGAATCTATTTAAATGATAAATCTAAACCACTCATGTGTGTTTGTCCAGCAAACCCTCAAAAAATCGTGCAGGCTATTTCCTCACCAGTACATCTGGACATATTGCTTCCTCATATATGAAGACATCCTGGATTTGCTCATTATTTTTTCATCGCTCTTTAAACAGGGGGTTAGAAAATAGAGACATTGGGAAGGGGACAAGATGGTTTGGGGAACGTGGTGTGTGCACACTCATGCCCATGGGAGGGGGGGTTACAAAATCTGAAGAGGAGACTGCAGTCAGGAAGCTTGGATTCTAATCCATTTAGCCAGTAACTTGATGTATAAACTTGGGCAAGTCAGTTGATCTGGCATGCCCTGTTTCCTCATTTTCCAAATGAAAATATTAATACCTAATCTATATACCTTACAAGGTGGCACTAAAAGTGTAAAGAAATGACATATAAGAGCATTTTGAAAGGATAAGGTTCTGTGTCAGTCTAAAATTGTAGAATTAATTGGTATGGTGAATGGAAAGAAGTTGAGAGGAATATCACTGGATTAGGAGGAAAGGTGGGACTGGAAAGGAGAGGGAGCCCCTCCTTCATTTGACATACCAGAAAAAGCCAAAACAGCCTCCACTACTCAAACCACAAATTTAGCCAACACTTTTATCTTGAGACATCTCTGGAAAAAGGATTTTTCCTTTTCCCTGCTCCTCAGTGCCAGGGATTTTTATTCATTTTGTGGTTATTGCATGCTTGCCATGTGCCAGGCAATGTGTTTATTAGCTTATTATTTCAAAATTAGCCCTGGAAGACAACACATATCTTCAAAGGACTCTCAGAGGTCATCTCATATCTTCCCCTAACTTTCCTTGTTGATAAAAATGGCAGTTCATCCCTCACCACTTAATATGTGGAGGGATGCGGGCCTAAAGAAATTCAGTGACTTGACCAAAGCCCAGAGTGGTGATGAAACCAATACCTAAGAGTGGGGTTTCTCACTCCCCTTTTCCATCACACATATATATACTGAAAAGACATGAAGTTACTAAGATGTGTCCTGGAGGCTCTGAGGCAGATCTGCTGTAGGAGGGATCAGCAGAGGCTTCCCTAGTCAGGGCATTCTCTGGGCGTTCAGCCCTTCCCTCCACTGGGCTCCAGCGCTGTAGAGAGGATGGGATTTTTACCTATCAGTGCAGCGGGAAAAGATACGCAGGTGGCTGGAACTTATATTGAAAGCCACTTGGTATAAAGGATCATGGTTTGGAGACAGAATTCTATTCCTGCCAGATTGACACTGTGTCTGCAAATCCCTCAGCTATTCTGAGTCTCCGTTTTCTCCCTGTGAGATGGAGATCATAAAATCCGCCTCATCCTTAGGATTATTCTCCTGAGGCTACAATAAGGCCTGAGGCTTTGTACACTGGAAGAAACGTGTATTAATAGCAACTTCTGTCCCACCCCACCCCCCAACAAGTCGATCCCCTCCGGAGCATAAAACTTTTCCCCAGCATCCGACCTGCCCAGGCCACCCTAGCACCTAGGAGCGTGAATTCCTGATGAGAGTTCTGGGCGGCGCGACCTCCAGGCTCCCGCTCTCGTTTTTGTTTTTGGTCAGGGAAGGCGATGCTGTAGAGGCTGAAGATCTCCGGTCTTCACGAATCCGCACATCTCTCCATTATCACCGCGCCCGCCCACTGGGCCCCGGGGCGGCCGGCGACCGGGTCTCTTGGGCTCCGCGTGTCGCCCGAGCCGCCGCGGCGCGAGGGTCCCTGCCCGCTGGGAAGCGGTCTCCGGCCGCTTGGAGGCCGCCTTCTTCCAGCTCCGTGAGTCAGAAACAAAGGCGGGGGGGCGGGGGGAGCGCCCGAGCTGCGGCTCCGCGATTCGCCCTTTATTCTGAACTCGCAACGTCAGCGGCCCGTGGATGGAGCTGCGGGGCGCGGGCTGGGCCGCCCACAGCGCACCGGGCACGGGGGAGCGCCGCGTGGGCCGCCGGCGGGTGGGCGGGGTGCGCGCTCGGGGACCCGGGCCGCGTGGGCGCCGGGATGGAGGGGCGCCGAGGCGGGCTGGAGCGGGCGTGCGTGTGTGTGCGGAGTGCGAATGCGAGGGAGGCCTGCCTTGAGTGAAACCGGAGCTACAAGAAGGGGAGATCCGGACGGGAGGGCGCGGAGGGAGTAGCAGCGGCGCGCCGGGGCAGCTCCGACGCCCTCCCGCGGGGAAGGAGCCCCCGCGGAGCGCCGACGGCCCGACGCGGCCGCCCCGGCCCGGCAGCCCCGCCGCTCGCGCCCGCTGGGAATGATGAAGAAGAACAATTCCGCCAAGCGGCGTGAGTGCGGCCCGCCCGCCCTGCGGCCGCCGCCGCCGCCTCCGCGTCAGACGACCCCGGCCCGTCTGCGCCGCGGCAGCTGAGGACACCCGCCCCGGCCGCTTCCCCCGCCCCGGCGGCCAGGTCCCCTTGGCCTCGGCCCTGGGCCGGGGCTCTGGGCCCCGCGAGGCGCCGGCGGGGCTTTTGTTTGTTTACTCGCCTCAGGGGGCTTCAACTTGGCTGAGCTTCCCCCCGACCCGCACCTCCCCCGCCCCTGAGCGCCGGGCGGGCGTTTGCCTAGCGCTCCGCGGTGGCGAGGAGACAATGGGAGAGAAAACCAAAGAAACGCCGTTAGTCCCCGGGCGGCGAGCATGGGGCGGCGGGGACGCAGGGCCTGGAGGGAGCCCGGGAGCCCCTCCGCGCCCGGCCCGCGCCCTTGCCACTCGCAGCCCCGGTTGTTTATTCGGGGGCAGGGGAGGGGAACGGGGGGAGTTCCTTGGAGTGAAAACCTTTCCGAAGTGGGAGCGAACCTGGGGCGCCCCCCGCCCCCGGCCGCAGCCTTCGGAGGAGACGGGGCAGCTGAGGCGGTCGTGAGAGACGGATGGAGAGGAAGCCGCGGCTGGAATCTCCTAACCGCCCGCTTCTCATCTTGTCCTGGGGCAGGGGCCTCAGGATGGAAACCATCAGCCTGCACCGCCCGAGAAGGTCGGCTGGGTCCGGAAATTCTGCGGGAAAGGGATTTTCAGGGAGATTTGGAAAAACCGCTATGTGGTGCTGAAAGGGGACCAGCTCTACATCTCTGAGAAGGAGGTGGGTGCTTCTTGCCTCTTAACTCTCCGTTTTCTCATACCCCCGACTTTGTCACTCCACAAGGGCTCGCCTAGCTTACTCCACCCTCGTTTTGTTCCAAAGGCAAGTTCAGTGGTCTCCTGACTCTCTACCCCCATCTCATCTGCAGAGAAAGGTCACCCTTTAGTGAGAAGACCCGAGTGAGAATTAGAAGTTGAGCTGGCTGCTTACTCAGTGTTTTTTTGTTTGCAAATACCTTTCTAACAATGATAAGCCCCTCCCAAGACGCCCCAGAAGTCCTAAGTGTCCCTTGCTTCCTCCCACCCTAACCGGCCTCCTGAATATAGGATTTATTTTCTTGGTTATTTCTGCTGAAACAGTTTAGCCTATTCACCACCCCTTACTGTCCCCCGACCTTACTCCAGCCAGCCTCCCCTTTCCTGTCTGTGGCAGGAGCGTGCACAGGTCCTGTCCGTGGCGCATCCGCCCTGAATCACAGAAAATACACACGCACCCCGCCGTCTGGCCCCTGTGACCTCGGGTCTGTGAGTGGCAGTTATTTTCGTTGAAGACAGTGTCCCTAACCAGTATGCTCTCTGTTCCCCACCCCCACCCCATTTAAAAAAGGCAAGGAACCCATTTTCTACCCACTTCCTGCCCACTCCCCCCCATTTGTATCAGAAGGGAGAAGAATGGAGTTAAGAACCCCTGTATGTCTTTGGATACCTTTGGCTGTGTATTTAACCATGAAAACCAGTCTACACTGTGTCAAAACCTGAGCTATGATAATTGAATCCAGACCCATCTCCCTTTTTTCCCTAAGTCTTGGGGTCAATAACGTGTGCTAATGTTGAGAAATCAGAATTGCCCCTCCGGTGGTTAGAAGTCACTCCATTCCCTGCCTCTGTGACTATCAGTATAGCCTGGGAGACTGTCCTGTGTACCTGTTAGAGTGGCTCTTCCTCCCGCCCTCACAGGAGGGATTCTGTGTTGCCTCACCCAGAGCTAACTGGGAAGTCCTCCCTGAGTTCTAACCTCTTCTACTTTCTGCAGTAGACACCCTTATTCAGTAGATTATATTTAGGTAAATAAAACCTTTTATGGTATTGAAACAGATACACACACACCCTGAGACAAAGTACTCATCTAGAAGAACATCTACTGAGGCATCTAGGGAAGAACTAAGCTGTGCCACAGCCAAAGAGATCCCTCTTAAGGGTATTGAAACCTAGCTGTTTACACAAAGCTAGGAAGTTGGTGATGGAAAGTCTTAGGAGTGAGGTGAAGGCACTTTTCTTGGTCTGTCACCCAGGCTGGAATGCAGTGGTTCGATCACAGCTCACTGCAACCTCCACCTCCAGGGCTCAAGTGATCCTCCCATCTCATCCTCCGAGTAGCTGGGACTACAGGTGGGTGCCACCATGTCTGGCTAGTTTTTGTATTTTTTGTAGAGACAGTGTTTCGCATTGTTGACCAGGCTGCTCTCAAACTCCTGGCCTCAAGTGGTCCACCAGCCTCAGCCTCCCAAAGTGCTGGGATTACAGATGTGAGCCACCATGCCTGGCCAGGAGGATTTATTTTTAAGAGTTACCGCTGCCCAATCACAAATCCTCCAGAAAGTTTTCTCCACAACTTCCCGGCTTTCTAGTTAAAAAAAAAAAAAAAAGGCAAGTGTCAAAGTGTATCTCCTGTCTTCCCCGAACTTCTTAATTGCAGGAAACTCTAGTTACCAATCAGGGAGAACTTCCTACAAGTCAGGGAAAACATAATAGTGAAAGGGTAAGAGGAATAAGACATCCATTGCTTGTTTGTATTTGCCCAGAGAGCAGAGTCTGGGGGCAAAAGCATAGTTGATCCTTGCTTGTGAGGAAGAGGTACAGAGACAGGGGAAAGGATGGAATGACCTCAGCCTAGGATGTCTGGTGTCCTATGAGTCAGGACCATCTGACTGGTCATGGAGCCAGCTGTCTCCTGCTGGGAAGGGCACAGGAAAGAGGGACTAGACATATTGATACTACGCTTTTTTAGAGCCAGTTTCCATGCTACAGTGGGCCTGGTTAAAAAGTGAAATTGACAGAGGACTCTGAGCTTTATTCTGCCCACTTGGGAAAAGCCCTAGGGCCAATAGAGTCAAGACAGGGTGTTTTGTTTTGTTTTGTTTTTTAGAGACAGGGTCTCACTGTGTCTCCCACGCTGGAGTGCAGTGTCACAGTCATAACTCTCTGCTGCCTTGACCTCCTGGGCTCAAGCAATCCTTCCACCTCAGCCTCCTGAGTAGCTGGGACTACAGGCATGCACCACCACACCCAGCTATTTTTTTTTTTTATTTTTTTGTAGACATGGGGTCTCACTATGTTGCCCAGGCTGGTCTCAAATTCCTGGCTTCAAGTGATCCTCCTGCCTCAACCTCTTGAAATTCTGGGATTATAGGTGTGAACCACAGTGCCTGGACAAGATTTTTTTAAGGCAGAGTATAATCTATATCATTTGCTGTTAATGCAAGAAAATTTATAACCCTATCTCCCAGAATTTTCGCTAATCTTTTTTGTTATTTCCTCTCTTAAAGGCAGGGTCTCCCACAACCACCTCTGCCATAGAATTTCTTCTGTGTTCAATAATAATCATTTTCTTCCTTCTCAGTCAAAGGGCATCCTCTCTCAAAGAGGGCTGACCTTACGGTCACAGGCTGGTGGGGAAGAACAGAAGCTAGACCTTAGACCTCATGGTCAAGGAAATGGTGTTTGGGGCAACTCTTTGGACAGGTGTGGGAAAAAATCCCTTTCTATGGTCAAGGACAAAGAATCAGGGGAAAGGAAGGGTTAATTTGGAAGATGGGTAGTTATAAATGAGACTCTGAGAATTAGATAAGCGTGGGAAAAAAAAAAACAATACGATGGAGAACAAGGCTGCTGGCTTTGTCCATCTTCCCAGGCACTGGAATATACTTGTCCTACTGCTTGTCTCACCCCATCTCCCACCCTCTCCACCCCCACTAAGGGCTAACCTCTGTCAGTGTCTTCTGCTCCCCAGAACTCCTTATCAGTCTGTATGCAAGCCAGAATAACTTCCTTTCCTTCCCTTCCCCTAAGGAAAACAGAGTAAGTTAACTCTCTTCCCCTGGCTACATTCACACACCCAGCACTTTCCTCTCCATGGTTTCTGTACTCTGCTGATAGTCTCAACTCTGGAGAAGGAGGGGGAGAGGAGGGATGATGCATCATCTTACATCCCTGCCCCGTGTTTCTGGGAATTGTTCTTGGACACCCCTTGCCAGCACCTTGTCCTACTTCCACCCATAATCATTCAAGGCCTCTGGCCGCTTTCCAACCCAAAGCCAGAGAACCTGGAAAGTGGGGGGCCCTGGAGGAGCCAAGCCTTGCTGAAACAAATGGAGGTAGATGTATGAGCAGTCACTCACTTGAATCGGGCCATGTGGTCATCTGTCCTCATCTGTCATCAGCCTCCAGGTCCAGCAGCAATTCAGAAGGATGGGCAGATGTAAGACTGTAGATGGTTTGGGTAATGGAAGGGAGAACCATATCCCCACTTCAAGGTTTCCAGGAACCAGGAGGATAGATGAATTCACCTCCATGCACACGAGCCCTATTTCAGAGCTGGGGAAGTTGGGGACTCTTTTGAAAAATAATTTCAGTCAGGGTGGGTGGATGTCATCCAAGGAAGACATGAGGCTACTTTTATCTGTTTAGTTTTAATGAGACAAGTGCTGGTGCTTTTCATTTCTTATCCCAGGAAAACGTGACCAGCTTTTTCCTGAGGTGTTCCAACCCTGGGCTCAAGTCACAGAGGGTGAACAGACTGCGCGGTCTGGGCTTGTAACTAAGTCTCCTCTCTGTAACTTTGGTCTTTGCAAGCCAAACCAAATCCATAAGCCACTGCTTCAGAGTCCCAGAGTTGTAGGAACACCACCTTAGGGGAAAGGAGAAAACATTGTGATCAGTTTCAAATGGATCTGTGAAGAAATGTTCCTTGAGCCGCTTTGCAGTGCTCAGAAAAGGCTAGTTGGGGTTGGAGGATGTCACTAGGAATGCGGCCTTGATGAGACGTTCAGCAGGAGTGCTAAGAGCTAAATGTTGCTTGAAGCTGCTAAAGGTAGAACCAGAGTGCAGGACAGAGACTACAGCAGAAAGGGCTAAGTTTAGATACGAGGAAGAGCTTCCTGCAATAAAGGGGACCCAGGCACTCAAACTAGAATAATGGCAAGAAATCACAGAATACTTTTTTCCAAATCTAAAGTGTAGTCTTCAAGGGAGAGTCTAAGTGCATTCTTGCCTAGAGATAGGGGGATGAAAGAAATGGTTTTTCAGGTCTGGAGGAGTTAGTTTGGATTGTCACAGTACCTTAGAGGGAGGAGGAAAGGGTAGGAACTGTAATTGTAGTTTTCAGCTTCTCTGGACAAACTCAGCAAAGTGAACACAGGGGGCTGCCGTCCTCTGGTGGCAATGCTCCTGAAATGAACAAGGAAGATAAGTCTCTATAATTGTACATACCAGAGAAGGGAGCAAGGTGGGGTGGGAGAGCTATACTGCACACGTGCGAGTGGGGAGGCCAGAGACAGCCCCTCGTTCCCTCCAGACACCCTGATACTGGCCCTGCCTTGATCTTCATTCTGTGGACCATCAAGGGCCATACAGGTCTGCCTTACTGAGGGTGATGGATCAACCATCTACCATGTCCCTTTAAGGACATGAGCCTTTTTAGAACATGTAAGTTGCGTCCTTAAGGAAGAGTGGGGCAATGGGTGAAGAGAGGCATAGTGGGACTCTGGAAATGGCAGCCGGGCTAAGGAGAGTGAAGAGAAGGGATTTAAACAGAAACACACCTGAACATTCAAGACTTGGGGCTGCCCTAGCCGCCTCCTCGATGTGAGGCCTTTGTAGGCTTTGGGCAGGACAGCCCTCTCCTCTCCTGGCATGCCTCCCTCTCCTCAGGCTTCCTCTGCTTCCCAAGATGATCTAAACTAACAGTCTGGGTGGAGGGGCTAAATAATTTTATCCTCCTCACCTCACCCTAACCCTCCCCTAGGTAAAAGATGAGAAAAATATTCAAGAGGTATTTGACCTGAGTGACTATGAGAAGTGTGAAGAGCTCCGGAAGTCCAAGAGCAGGAGCAAGAAAAATCATAGCAAGTTTACTCTTGCCCACTCCAAACAGCCCGGTAACACGGTATGTTTCTCCTGCCACCTTGGCCGCTGCAACATGGACAGGGTTGGAGGGAGCAGGGGAGAACTCCTTACCCTCAACTTCTCTCAGCAGTCTTGGCTCAGAGGCCCTGAATTGCTCTCCTGCTGGCTTTTATCATTTCACCTGAGAATATTGTGGCCATTTCCTTCTTTCCAGGCAAGCCAGCCTTTAACCTGTTCAGCCACAAAGATCATCTCTCTATATATCTCTTTATTTTTCTCTGTCTTATACACACACATCCACACATGTGCATATTTACATCCCTTAGAAGAAAATCCCTGTCCTTGTACCCTGATAGGTGGTTGAAGTTCTGAATCTAATTCATCTTGTTGGAGGGAACCCAGGGAAGTTACTCCTGTCACATTCTATTTCTTCAAACATTGAAAGATTTGTATTTTAATACCTGTCCTTCGTCAGACTTCCTCTGATTATCTCCAATACCATATTAATACTCAGTATCCTTCTTAGCTCTTCCTTGGTCGTTTCTAAAACAACCTCCTAGCTATGCATTTTGCAGGAATAGAAGCTGGGTTTCCTTAAGTTATGGATGACTCTGGAAGCAGAATATCTCTCCTTCCAGGAGCTGGGTCTAAGAAAGTGAGATTATAATCTATTATTTCTTCACTGTCGAGGTGAGGCACCACCTCTAAAACCCTGGCTGAAACAAGAATCTTCCCCTCACAGGCACCCAACCTGATCTTCCTGGCAGTGAGTCCAGAAGAGAAGGAATCGTGGATCAGTGCCCTCAACTCTGCCATCACCCGAGCCAAGAACCGTATCTTGGATGAGGTCAGGGGGCTCACTGTGGGGAGAGGGAGGGAGGCTGGGGCAGAGGGAGCAGCTGTGACCCACTGAAGGGGAGGATTATTCAGGCCCCATTTACTTGCTCCCCCACCAGCTCTACTTCTTTACCTCCCTTTTAAAAACCTGATGTCTTTCTACCTTCTCTCCAAGTCTCTTCTGACACCTCCTCTTCCCCACTTCATGATGCGGGAGCCAGCCTTGCGTCAGCTTAAAGAGCCCCTTCGTGTCCAGTAAATCCCCTTGCCCATGGATTCATTCAGAAGCCGTGAATGGAGTGGGCACGTGTTCAGGCCTCGGGATGCTGGGTTGGGACACAGAGTCGCTGAAGTGCACTCGTGACTCACAGTACATCTCTTCAGGTCACCGTTGAGGAGGACAGCTATCTTGCCCATCCCACTCGAGACAGGGCAAAAATCCAACACTCCCGCCGCCCCCCAACAAGGGGACACCTAATGGCTGTGGTATGTAAGACTGTAATAAACATTGCCAAAGGGCCAATTCTGTGTCAGTCCATCTCAGACAGAACTGTATGCCACCAGAGGCATTTGTGGGAGGCCTCCTTGATGCCAAGATCAGAGGTGAGGGAAGTCCTTCCACCCCATGCCCCTGCCTGATCTAAATCAAAAGGATTTAGTCAGCACCCATTAGGAGTTCAAAAGTCCTGGCTCCCAGTAATGTTACCCTCTTTTGGAGAAAATGAGTTATACCTACAGGAAAATGAAAACTAAGGCACTTTATGGTGACTGTCTTTATGGGTAACAGCATGTAGTAGTGCAGGCATTTGGAGGAGAAAGGATGACAGTGAGTCCCTGAAACATACAAGGTGCTGGTTTCTTTCATGCTTCTGAGCTCTTAAGTCTTTAGAGAGAGAGGAAGGCAGGTATAGTGCAGAGAACACAGGCTTTGGAGTCCGAACCTGAGTTGGAACTTCACTGTAATCAGCTACCTGTGTGGTTCCCTGAAGTTGCATTTCTCCAGCTGTAAAATGAGGCAGTAATCATGCCTGCGTTGAAGAGCTGCTATGAGGAATGACTGAAGCAACATATGTATAACTACATATTTGGTATTGAATACTCATCACTTTTAGTATTCTGGAAATAAGAGAAAAAATTTTGTAAGGCAAGGGGGCTGAAGTGTGGGGCTCATAGGATGCAGATGGAGGAGGACAGTCATTGTGCCATGGGGAGCGTCCTGTGTGTGTCACACCCGGTTTAATGCTGAGAGTCCACAATACTGAGGAAGAGGACGCCCCTCAGGAAGCTTGTCGTAGAATGGAGAATACAGGAAACAAGCAACAGAAAGTAAATTACAGAAAAAGAAACATTCAAGTCACTATCAAAGGAATAAGAAACAGCACATTCAGTAGGAGGGTTCAGTCAAGAGCAGAGGGCTTTGCCAGGCAGGGTTGCTCACACCTATAATCCCAGTACTTTGGGAGGCTGAGACCGGTGGATCACTTGAGGTCAGGAGTTTGAGACCAACCATGGCTAACATGGTAAAACCCTGCCACTGCTAAAAATACAAAAAAAAAAAAAAAAAAGAGCCAGGCGTGGTGGTGCGTACATGTAATCCCAGCTACTTGGGAGGCTGAGGCAGGAGAATCGTTTGAACCAGAAGGTCGAGTTTGCAGTGAGCCAAGATTATGCCACTGCACTCCAGCCTGGGTGACAGAGTAAGACTCTGTCTCTAAAAAAACTACTTCTCGGCCGGGCGCGGTGGCTCAAGCCTGTAATCCCAGCACTTTGGGAGGCCGAGACGGGCGGATCACGAGATCAGGAGATCGAGACCCTCCTGGCTAACACGGTGAAACCTCGTCTCTACTAAAAAATACAAAAAACTAGCCGGGCGAGGTGGCGGGCGCCTGTAGCCCCAGCTACTCGGGAGGCTGAGGCAGGAGAATGGCTTAAACCTGGGAGGCGGAGCCTGCAGTGAGCTGAGATAAGGCCACTGCACTCCAGCCTGGGCGACAGAGCGAGACTCTGTCTCAAAAAAAAAAAAAACTACTTCTCATTCAGGGAAGGCTTGTAGAGGAAAATGATCACAGCCTGCATCTTTTAGGCAGTCATTCTGAAAATCCCTCCTGAAGACAGCTTTCCCCTCTCATTTCCCCCTTGCTCCACAGGCTTCCACCTCTACCTCGGATGGAATGCTGACCTTGGACCTGATCCAAGAGGAAGACCCTTCCCCTGAGGAACCAGCCTCTTGTGCTGAGAGTTTTCGGGTTGACCTGGACAAGTCTGTGGCCCAGCTGGCAGGGAGCCGACGGAGAGCAGACTCAGACCGCATCCAGCCCTCCGCAGACCGGGCAAGCAGCCTCTCCCGACCTTGGGAAAAACCAGACAAAGGGGCCACCTACACCCCCCAGGCACCCAAGAAGTTGACACCCACAGAGAAGGGCCGCTGCGCCTCCCTGGAGGAGATCCTATCTCAGCGGGACGCTGCCCCTGCCCGCACCCTCCAGCTCCAGGCTGAGGAACCCCCAACCCCTGCCCCCCCACACCCGGGGCAGCTGTCCCGGATCCAGGACCTGGTAGCAAGGAAACTGGAGAAGACTCAGGAGCTTCTGGCAGAGGTTCAGGGACTGGGAGATGGGAAGCGAAAGGCCAAGGACCCCCCTCGGTCTCCGCCGGATTCTGAGTCAGAGCAGCTGCTGTTGGAGACAGAACGGCTGCTGGGAGAGGCGTCATCAAATTGGAGCCAGGCAAAGAGGGTGCTGCAGGAGGTCAGGGAGCTGAGAGACCTGTACAGACAGATGGACCTGCAGACCCCCGACTCCCACCTCAGACAGACCACCCCGCACAGTCAGTACCGGAAGAGCCTGATGTGAGGGCAGGGTGGGGTCTGGAACTCGTCGGGTTGGACAGACTCTTATCTCCGTGTTGCTGGATAAAGCTTTTTTATTTACCTCAATCAAAAAAAGAAAACAAAAATGAGCTCATTGCTCTTGCTGATTGATGCCTGACCCCACTACAAACCTTCTTTCCCCACCTATTTTCCATATCCCCTTCAGGTTTGAGGAAGTGACCCTGTAGCAGTAGTAGGAAGTTTTCACCCAGCCAGAGAGAGAGAAGGTGCAGAAAAGACATAGTCTGATCACTCCACACACCGCCCGCCCCCAAGACGGCACAGGGAGTCCACTGCTGCTCCCAAGGATACAGTGGGCTTCTAAGCTTAGAGCAGGAGGGGGACGAGGGTGTTTTCTATTATGCCCCACCCCAGGCTGTCAGTTTGAGGGTGAAGTTTCTTTCAGCTGCCCAACTCTAGTTGCAGGGATGTGGAGGCCATTGCCACCTGTCCATGAAATTTATCCCAGCCCCGAGGAGGATTTGTGGAATTAAAATCTTCCCCAGCCAGACACTGGCTTCTCTTTCCTAGCAGTCTCTGATTGAGATCGAGCTGCCTGGATTTTCTTACATCAGGCGTTTCTTCCCTTCATCTTCCATACCCTTCCCAACATTGACTCAAAGATCCAACTTTGTCGGGCACAGTGGCTCACGCCTGTAATCCCAACACTTTGGGAGGCCAAGGTGGGTGAATCACCTGAGGTCAGGAGTTTGAGACCAGCCTGACCAACATGATGAAACCCCGTCTCTACTGAAAGTACAAAAAATTAGCCAGGAGTGGTGGTGGGCACCTGTAATCCCAGCTATGCGAGAGGCTGAGACAGGAGAATCACTTGAACCTGGAAGGCAGAGGTTGCAGCAAGCCAAGATCATGCCATTGCACTCCAGCCTGGGCAACAAGCAAAACTCCGTCTCAAAAAAAAAAAAAAGATCCAACCTTGGGTGGATGAGACTAGTTTCATTATTTGATTCAGGGCCCTAGCACAGGGGAACTAGAGACAGATCCCACAGAAGAACTGAACTAAGAATGAAACTGATTTGTGATGCAAGCTGGGTGGGATGAAGGGGAAAACCAAACATGTGTCCAAGTTCCTCTTTCGGCCAAGCTAAGGTTTCCTGTAGCCTCCCCCTCCATCAAACCTCTTGTATCACTAAGCAAGCCCCCACTTTAGAAAAGCATCTGGATGCCCATGCCAGCACCCTCCCAGCCACCTCTGAAGTTGACAGGCTTCCCAACATTCTTGCCTGTGGTAGGTCCCACACAACTCACTGTTCGCTCTTTCCTCAGAAGTGTGTGAGATCAGGTTTAGTAACAGTGGTGAGGTCCCGAGAAGAGCTGTGAAGGGAATAATTTGATTTTGGGAAAGAAGGGGACAGAGCCTCATGAATCAAGTAAATGGAGGGTTAAAAACCACTTTGAAGTGTGCCCTGCCAGCTGCTTGATCCTCCAAGAGCAGCGGGGCTTCACTAGAGATGGGGGGAGGCACAAACGGGGCCAAGTTGCATATAGACCTGGCCATGAGGCTGCCCCGAAGATGGGATAGGAGGAAGAGGGGGAAAAACCCTGTGGGAGAAACAGACCCTTCAATCCCCATTCTTCCGCTCTGACGTCACTCCTACAACCCATGGAAGCAAAATGGTTGGGGCGGAGGGGGGCTCTCTCCCCTTCTTTCCAGAAATCATCTCTTTCCTTCACAACTCTTCTCTGGACCTTATCACTGCTATTAAACCATCCCTAGGGCAGAGGAATTCTTGTTCTCTCTAGTCCCTTGCCACTCTGTCATGGAGATTTTCCCCAGCTCTAGATTGTAGTTACCTAGCCTCTTCCTTGAGGAATGTGTGTCCCAGTTGAGTAAGGGAAAGCATGCAAGAGTGCCACCTTCATGTCTCTGTGGTCTCCTGGGGTATGAGGTGAGGACCCAGGCTTCCAGACATCCTGTCCTCCAAATAGCTACACTCTCCACGACCCTAAGCATGGTCAGCAGAGCCATCCGTTGTCACAGGTATTGAAGTCTAAGTTAGAATTATGCTTTCTTTTTACAAGTCTCTATCTTTGTATTTTGCCAGCATTTTTCCTTTTCTTTTTTTCTTCCTTGTTGCTCCCACATAATGAGGAAAGAAGACAAAAGCACAAATGACATATGTATCCCAACATGTCAATTATCTGTGGCTCCCAGGGGAGCCAGAAGATGGAGGGAGACACTAGAGAGGAGAGTGACAGGTGAGGGAAGCAGAAAAGAAAGATCGGGGACCTCACGACAGTAAGAGAAGAGCTGGGCACTGTGCTCCCGGCTTCAGGCTCCAAAACCAACAGCTTCCAGTTCTCCAACAGTTACTGGAACATCCAGGCCATAGGGTGGTGAAGTGAGCCCAGCTTTGAAGCCAAATGAATCTGGATTCAAATTCTAACTCTGTTAATTCTTGATTATGAGGCTCTGGGCAAGGCACATGCCTTCCGAATATTAGTTTTTTTCATTTGCAAGCTGCAGAGCTATTGGATGGGTGAGGACAATATGGAAAATGCCTGTCAGTCAGAAAGTGACGGCTGCAGCTACTGTTACTGGTTTGACTCTGGGCAGTGGGCCGCTAGCTCAGGTGGAAGGACCACAGTGTGAATGAGGCCTCTGGTGTGGGGTCAGTCACTGTCACTTAGCTAGATCCAGGCCACAGGCTGTGCCTGACCCCTCTCTCTTCAGAGGAGAGAGCACACCAGGTACTGTGCTGAAGGCTAGAGCCAGAAGGGGGGATGAAAGCATCATCCCTGGTCTTCAAGAACTTTAGAGCTTAGCATGGAGCCAGGCTTCCCACTAGAAAAATTGCTTAAGGTGCACCCTTGTGGTAGGCTGCTGGCATGAGTTCTGTTGAAGCATTTGTGTTGAACCTGGGCACTGTGACAGGAGGATGGGAAGGTGCTTACGGTTTCTTTCCCTTCCTCCCAGCGCCTCTCTTCCCTCACTCCATCATTCCAGCCCCTCTGCCTGCGATATTTCCCTTCGTGCCCGGAGTAACTGTGATGCGTGGCAAATGGGTGGCTCCGTAGCTGTGTGGGGCAACTTTCTCAGGGCACAGCTGCCCCGAGACGCTTTCAGGGTGCACTTATTCTCCCTCCCTTCCTCCTCCCAACTGCTCTGCTCCCTTCTCTTCTTACACAGATGAAGCAAAGGGAAGCACCCTCTGGAGGCCCGAGGATGGGGAGACGGGGGGAACCCAGGACACAGAGGTGAGATGGGGTGAGGGGTAGAGGCAGGTAAAGAAGGAAATCTTAATTCGCATTTCAGTGACATTTTCCTCAACTTTTCCTGTCCTTCCCCATCAGGTTGTTAGCCAGGGGCCTGAGGAGGGATGAAGGAACTGCAGTCCCGGCTCCCTCCGTCAGGAAGAATGTCTGGGGTGTTGGCCTGGAACGCTGATGAGTTGATTTCCTGCTATTTCCACAGCATAGGTTGACCAGGGAGAAAAGAAAAGTGCAAATTTCTGTAACTCCTGCCCTGCTTCTCACAAACCATGCGGTGCTGAGCTTAGAGCTCTGTCCCTGAGGAAACAGCTCTCGCCTTCCTTTGCCAGCCGCTCTCCCAACCTCTCTGCCAGTAGTAAATTTGCCTCATTCTCCCAGGAATTGAGTCTCTAAGAATCTCTCCCCTATCTAAACCTCACAGGCAAGCAGTCCCAGCTCCCTTCTGCAACCCTCAGGCTCGGCTACTGCCCCCCATCCCCCACTTCGTCACTCCCTTCCCTATGCTGGGTTCCTTTCTCTCTGCTTTCTTACTACCTCCCTGTCTCCCAACAGAAGCAGCCAATCCCCAGCCTGCTCTAGAGCCACGCCATATATGGAGAGGTTGGAAAGAAACCCGAGTAAATGCGGGAGCGAAACACACACACACACACACACACACACACAAAATCATACACGTTCATGCACACACTCAGGCATACACATGCATGCACACAGCAGAGTTTGACTGCCTTTCTGCACGTGACGCTGTGTCTGTCTCTGTGTGTGACACAAGTCCCACCATTCCTCCCCTGGCTCACCCCACCCACAGAATGAGGAGCCTGTTTGCTATTCCCCACCTTTAGTCATGCCCCAGGAGATCATCACTCTAACCCGTTGCCTCTGACCTAGATTCCCTGCACTAATTACAAGCCTAACGAGATCTAACAAACACCCAACTTAGCACAGCTGAGACCCTCGAGGTCAATTAGTGCAGCCCAGCTCTGCTCAGGAAATGAGAGATAGAGCCAGAAAGTCTTGTACGTGGCCCACCCCAACCTCACCCCAACCCTAGGGTCGGAAGCAAGGATGGGGAGAATGCAAAAATTAGCAGGACCAGTTTAAAACATGATTTTGGAGGCTTAATAAGTATGAAGAACACACTTGTTAAGTGCATTAAGGTTGGGGAGCAATTGGAAAATACAGATTCCCAACTCCTCCTAAACTATCAGAAGTGTAGAGGCTGGTGCAGCTACAGAAACCATGGACATAAGGCGGCTTTCATAAGGACTTAATATGAGGAAAAGGAACTCATAGAAAAGCAAGTAGCACTAGAACTCTTGACCTGTGTCATGGTCTCCGATGCCGAATCCCTTCTCCTCTTTGCTTCCTGCTATGGGCAAGTTGGGGTTATCACCCCTGTCCTTCCTGCTGGTTTGGGACGGCTCAGAAATCACCCCTTTCTTTCAAAAATACTAGGCTCATGCCGGTTCTTGCTTTCCCTTCTTCCAGATATTAAAGCCATGACAGCAAACAGCCCCTTTCTCCTAAGGTTCCTGACTTCAGGTGGCAAAACAAGGCAATGGCATAGTCTCCTGTCCTATGTCCTTGGCATGCAGGTCAGTTGTCCTAATACCATCCCTAATGTTTTTGGCTCTATCAAGGTTGGGAGGCAGGGAGGAGAACACTAGTGGAATGCTCTGTGCACAAACAGGGAAGTGGACTCAAAAACACAATGTTCCTCTTCCCCCAGCCTCCACCCAGCTCTGGCTGCAGAGGGCCGCACTCCACCATTACTGCGCCTCATGCACAGTCCAGACTTATACAGCAGCTGGAAACCCTGAGGGCAAGACGATTCCGAGAAGTACCAAATCTGTATG
This sequence comes from Rhinopithecus bieti, assembly GCF_001698545.2. Lineage (NCBI taxonomy): Eukaryota > Metazoa > Chordata > Mammalia > Primates > Cercopithecidae > Rhinopithecus > Rhinopithecus bieti. The sequence goes on along the minus strand of NW_016806834.1, from coordinate 2,354,260 downwards.
TTGATATGTTGTCCCAAATTTATTTCTCCAGCCTAAATTTCCCTCTCTAGCACTTAGAGCTAAGTGCCAACTTAACATCTTTACCTGGGTATCTAACATGCATCTTAAATGTACAATAAATGTAATAGATGACTAGATAATGATCCTCAGTGAACCAGCCCCCCTCCATGCTCCTTTGCAATATGAGTTCGCTGTTTCTCCCTTTTGAGTTGCTCTCTCTTCAACTGCTGCTTGAATCTGGGTTTGCCGGTGACTTGTTTTGCCCAGTAGAACAAAGAACATGCACTGTGTACGTTCCAGCGCCTAGGCCTTAAAGGGTCCTGTAGTTTCCACACTTTTACTCTCTTAAAAGTCAGGTGCTTATAAGAAGCCTGGGCGAGCATCCTTGCTATGAGACCGTGAAACCACATGGATCTGTCCCAACATCTAAGCCTCCAGTCAGACACAGCTGGAGCAGCACACAAGCAAGACCAGAGACTAGCTGCTCAGTCAGCCCCCAGAACTGTGAGAAACTAACAAACCATTGCTGTCTTAAGTCACTAGGTTTTGGGGTGGTTTGTTACTCAGCAACAGATACTAGAACAAAGATTGTTTCTTGGAAGTGGGATGCTGCCCTCACTAAAACCTGAAGCAAGTGGCATTGATCTTAGGACCCAGCAGCAGACAGCCTAGAAGGGCAGCAAGGAGACTGTTACAGAGTCTGGATGAACAGGGAGAAAACTGCTCTCAGAGACGGGAGAAAGACCACCCATGTTATATGGTGGTAGAATCATTCCCAAAACTGTCACCTGTGGTGTCTTGGGAGCTAGAAAATATACCTAATAAATTTGTTGGAGGTAGCTAAAGAGACTTCCAGGCAGAATGTTAGAAGTAGCAATAGGCTTTTCTTAGCTGTGATTGATAAGGTATTGCAGGAAAGAGGAACTGAAAAAGGAACTTTTCAGTTTGCAAGCAGAATTTGATGGAAAAATAATAGAGCCCGGAACAGTCTCCAGCAAGAAAAACTTTCACCGGTGGTAATTTATGAGAATGAGCTAATGACAGGGACCACCTGGCCAGTGAAACGATTCAGGCCTTTGAAAAGTACAGAGGTAAATTGTACCCCATAAGGATGTGCAATTACAGTGTGTCCATTTTTAACATTAAAATTAAAACACACCAAAAATGCACAGGAGAACAAAGCACACAATGACAAAGGAATTGGCTGTTACTCAATTGCACTGGTATCGTACAGAGAGAAAGAAAGGCAGTTAGCAAACAACTGAAACTAAGTGTGAGGGCCAGGGGCTTCTTTGGTAGCAATGGAAGAGCAGTAAAAGATAGAACTCAGAAATTGATAGCAACCAGGAGCTTCAAAAACTAGCACCCCACTGAGGCTGAGGCAGGTAGCTAGAACCCTTAGCCAAGGTAGATTCGCCCTGTCAAGATCAAGGCCCTGGCTGAGAAAACTTGGGCTGGGATTCCAACACACAGAATGGGGACATCTGGTACGTTGGATGGTGGCGATCCCTGAAAATTTTGGTTCCCAGAATCCTCTGACCCTACATACCCTGCTAAGAGGACCCACCCCTCTCTGTTAAGAGCCAGCACCACCTGCTGCCCAGGAAAGGCAACGCAGAGATCTCTCCCTGAAACATAACAGGAGTGTCCCTCCAGATCAGCCCCATCTCCTCTTCTGGCTGCCAGAATAACTGGGCATAAGTCACAATGTAATTCAGAGCCAAGAACATGCTGGGCTTTACAAGGAAGAAAGGAACTAAACCCAGCATGTAGGAGCAGGAGCAGGGGAGGTGCCCATGGACCTAGAATTTTTGTTTGTTTTTTGTTTGTTTTTTGATATGGAGTCTTGCTCTGTCCCCCAGGCTGGAGTGCAGTGGCACTATCTCTGCTCACTGCAACCTCTACCTCCCGGATTTAAGCGATTCTCCTGCCTCAGCCTCCTGAGTAACTGGGATTACAGGCACACTCCACCATGCCCGGCTAATTTTTTGTATTTTTAGAGGAGATGGGGTTTCACCATGTTAGCCAGTATGGTGTCAATCTCCTGACCTCGTGATCAGACCACCTCAGCCTCCCAAAGTGCTGGGATTACAGGTGTGAGCCACCACTCCCCACCTGTTGTTTTTTTTTTTTTAGACAGAGTCTCGCTCTGTCACCCAGGCTGGAGTGCAGTGGCACAATCTTGGCTCACTGCAACCTCCGCCTCCCGGGTTCAAGCGATTCTCCTGCCCCAGCCTCCCAAGTAGCTAGGATTACAGGCACCTGTCACCACGCCCGGCTAATTTTGTATTTTAGTAGAGACAGGGTTTCACCATGTTGGCCAGGCTGGTCTCGAACTCCTGACCTCGAGTGATCCACCTGCCTCATCCTCCCACAGTGTTAGGATTCCAGGCGTGAGCCACTGTGCCCAGCCGGACCTAGAGTTTTGAGAATATCAGAATAGAAACTTGGATAAGAAAGTTTATTAATTTGGGGGCACTTTCTTGGGATACAGGATTTACACTCCAGCAAGGACCTCACAAAATAGTTCAGATATATGAATATTAGTGTGCTCCTAAAAGCCTTGAAAAAGTAATAACCCATGCAGCACAATTGAAATGCTTGAATTTCAATGCTTCCTCCACATCAGCAGTGGAGGAAGAAATTTAAAAGTTTAGGAAAGTAGACGTGTTGGAATGTATTATTTGAGGTCTAAAGGCTCACCATGGGATTATGTTCCATGGAAGACACACATCCTTTACTGTGGCATTGGTGAGGGGGGTACCAGCATCAATAAACAAAATGGGAAATGTACAGACAGTGGGGCCTCCCCTCCGTAGGCCAAGGATGAAGATAGGAGAGGTCATAACAAAGCTGAGATTATTGATAGCAATGGAAATAACCAATCCCCTCCCCAATGCCAAGCAATAAAGGCCAGGTGGCAACAATGGAAGCCAGGAGGTCACAATTCTCTTAATGACCAGCAAAGTCAAAGCGTGGTCAAGACCAGGTGCAGTTCATGCCTGTAATCCCAGTGCAAGGTGGGAGGATCACCTGAGGCCAGGGATTCATGACCAACCTGGGCAACATAGTAAGACCAGTCTCTTAAAAAAAAAAATTTTTTTTTTTAATTAGCCAGGCATAGTTGCATGTGCCTGTAGTTCCAGCTACTTAGGAGGCTGAGGTGGGAGGATCTCTTGAGCCCAGGGGTTGGAGGCTGCAGTGAGCCTCCTAGGCTGGTGCAATTGCACTCCATCCTTGTGACAGAGTGAGACCTTGTCTCAATAAATAAATAAATAAGTTAGTCAGTCAGTCAAGGGGAAATTAAGTTGATTACTAGAACATGATATCCCTAGGGATAAAATTAATAGCCAACAAGGGCAAATCAAACAAATGCAAGAATAGGCTGAGCACAGTTGCCCCTGTAAAAAGTCTTGAAGTAGAGAAATTGGAAGCCTTGTGCAGTATTGGTGGAAATGTAAAATGGTGCAGCTGCTGTGGAAAACAGTCTGAGTGTTCCCAAAAACTTAAAAATGGAATTACCATATGATCCAACAATCCCACTTCAAAAGTATTGAAAGCAGGGTCTTGAGATATTTGCACACCCATATTCACAGCAGCATTATTCACAACAGCCAACAGGTGGAAGCAACTCAAGTGTCCACTGATGGATGAAAGAAAAAATAAAATGGGAAATGTACATTATTCAGCCTTAAAAAGGAAGGAAGTCCTGTCACATACTATAACATAGATGAGCCTTGAGGATATGCTAACTGAAACACACCAGTCACAAAAAGACAAAAATACTGTATGATTTTATTTATATGAGACATCTAAAGTAGTCGGATTCATAGGAACATAAAGTAGAATGGTGGTTGCCAGGAGCCAGGGGCAGGAAGAAATTTGGAGTTGTTGTTTAATGGGTATGGGGTGTCAGTGTTGCAAGATGAGCAGCTCTAGAGCTCAGCTGCACAACACTGTGAATATACTTAAAACTGTGGAACTGTACACCTACAAAGTGGTAAGGTGATCAATGTTGTTTTGTATGTGGTTTTCTTCTTTTTTGGGGACAGGGTCTCTGTTGCCCAGGCTGGAGTGCAGTGGCACTATCTCTGCTCACCACAGCCTTGACCTCCTGGGTTCAAGCGATCCTCCCACCTCAGCCTCCCGAGTAGCTAGGACTACAAACATGCACCACCACACCCAGTTAAAATGTTATGTTTTATCACAATTTAAAATAAAATATGTGTTTTAAGAACACTGAAAAAAAGTAATGATTCCTTCTCATTTCCTAGACCTGCAACATTTTTCAGACCTGAAATCTATTGAATGGAAAATGTGGCAGAGTCCCCAAGAGGAAGGTCCCTGCAACATCACAGCAAGTGTGCACTGTAATAATTCCACCAGTCCTGGGTGACTGTCACCTGGGAGAGGAGGAATATCCAGACATGTTGAAGACTACTAGACACAGGGCCTGAATGGCACTGATATTCAAAGACCTGAAATGTCATAATGGCCCGTTACAATGATGGGCTATAGGTCAGGTAAAATGGGGATTCTGGCTGATGTCCAGCTTCGAGTGGGTCCACTGGGGCTCTGGCCGCACCTGGTGGTCATTGCCCCAGTCCCTGAATGTATAACTGGGATTGGTATATTCAGCAGTTGGGGAAGCCCCCATGTGGGGCCCCTGCTTTATGCTATAAGAGCTATCATGGTGGGGAAGGTCAATGGAAGCCTCTGAAGTTGTGTCCCTCTCCCCTTCACCCAGCCAAGATAGCAAATACAAAATAATATCTCATGCCAGATGGAAGATAGAGATCATTGCCACCCTTAAGTACCTCAAGGATGCAAGGATCGTGGTCTGTATCATACCTCTGTTTAATTCACCAGCCTGGCCCCTAAAGAAAACACATGGATCCTTGGAAATAACCATAGACGATTCCCAGCTCAGCTCAAACCTGGAGTGATCATGTTGGGTGTGGTATCATTGCTAGAATATATAAATATGGCTTCAAGTACATGACATTTGGCCATTGATTTGGCAAATTCATTCTTCTTTATCTCGATCAGGAAAGAGAATCAGAAACAGCATTCACATGGACTGGATGACAATATTCGTTTAGATTCCCCCCACCCCCAGGGTTGTAGTTAACTCTCCCAATCTATGTCATGATACATTCAGAAAAGATCTAGATCATCTGGACTTCCCACAGAGTATCACAATGCCTCATTCATCAATGACATTAGGCTAATTTGGGAGAATAGCAAGAGGTGGCTGGCACCTGAAAGCCTCGGGAAGACACATGCAGTCTAGAAAATGAGACATAAACTCTCTGAAGATTCCAGGACTTGCCCCTTCCATAAAGTTTTCTGGAATCCAGTGGTCAAGGGCATACTAGGTCATTGCCTATGAAACAAAAGACAAAATGCTGCATCTTGCATGCACAAAGAAGGAACTACAATGCCTGGAGGGTTCTGGCGGCAAACATATTCCACGCCTGGGAATACTGCTCCAGCCTATATTCTAGAGGGTGAAGCTCTGTTTGAGCCTGGGGCAGGGATATGGAGCCTGATCAACAAAAGGAGCTAGAACTGCTCTTGGACAATAAGGCAGGAAGGAATATGTGTGAAACTCAGGTGAGCCACTTGGGTACCTCTTGATACTCTTCATGCCCAGTGGTAACCTGAATGGCACGTGCAGCCCAGCCTGTGAAGGGTGAAGTGATCAGGGACTCAGAGCCTCTGAGGAATCAGGGTTGTGCTACACCACTTGGTAAGCTATCAAGACCAGCAGAAATGACAGTGGTGTCCTCTCTAGCAGAGAAGGAGAGTGGAATTTAGAATGGATAATGGAGGAGGGAAATGATGTTACCTATTGCAAGACCAATTGCAGCAACAGCCTGTGGTTATCCCACTGACCTCCCTTATCTAAGTCCCTTCAAGAAAAGAGCCCACTGAAACCCCGGAAGAGCTACCCCTTGACGTATGTGGAAATGTAGATCCACATGGTACAAAAGGAAGACTGTGGTAGCCATGAAGGTGCCTCACTTGGATTTGTCTTCAAGAAAGAACTTGCTGCTCAGCTGCAAGGAGGACAGTTAGCTGTCAGCCCCAGCTGTTAGTGCTGAGGGATCTGTCTCAGTTTTCCAGCCAAGGCACACTCCTCTCAGCAGGCCCTGGCCAGTGACTGAGCAGAGTAGAGGGGTTCTTAGGGCCTGGACATTTCTGCCCTATGCAAACCCCTCTAATGAAACATATTTGCTCTGGAGTTCCCCAATATGTTGCCCAAGATTCTATCTGCATTTCAGTCTGAGGCTCTCCTTGCTGAACCCTGCTTCCTGTCCCCTCTCATAGGCACTCCCTCTTAGGCCTCTTACACTCCTCATTCAGCATCTGCTTCCCAGAGGAGGCAGCTGACAAACCTTTCTTCCTCTTGCCTACCCCATCCCCAACATCTGGAGTCCATCAGCAAGTCTTTTTGGTTCTACCTTAAAGCATAGCTGGAATATGACCATTTCTCCATCTCTCCTCAGCCAGCTCCTTCCCTACATAGTCTCCTGGTGAGGTCTCTCTGCCTCCCCTCATTCCCGTTCAGCAGCTGGAGTGTCTTCTTGTATGTGTGTGTGTGTTTTTGTTTTTGTTTTGTGTGTGTGACAGAGTTTTGCTCTTGTTGCCCAGGCTAGAGTGCAATGGCTCACCACAGCCTCCGCCTCCCAGGTTCAAGCGATTGTCCTGCCTCAGCCTCCCAAGTAGCTGGGATTACAGGTGTATGTGCCACCACGCCCACCTAATTTTGTATTTTTTTTTTAGTAGAGACGAGGTTTCTCCATGTTGGTCAGGCTGGTGTCGAACTCCCGACCTCAGGTGATCCGCCCACCTTCACCTCCCAAAGTGCTGAGATTACAGGTGTGAGCCACTGCGCCCAGCCTGGAGTGTCTTCTTAAAGCAGTTCATGTCACTTGCCTACTTAAAACCACCCTAACTTCATGTCACTCTTAAAAATCCCAAATATTTTCTCTGGCAAATAAGGCCCTTCTCTGCCAAACACAGTGGCTCATGCCTGTAATCCCAGCACTTTGGGAGGCTGAGGCGAGCAGATAGCTTGATCCCAGGAATTTGAGACCAGCCTGGGCAACATGACAAAACCCCATCTCTACTAAAAATACAAATAAATAGCCAGGCATGGTGGTGCACACCTATTGTCCCAGCTACTTGGGAGGCTGAGGTGGGAGGATCACTTGAGCTGGGGAGGTCGAGGATGCAGTGAATCAAGATTGTCCCACTGCACTCCAGCCTGTGCGACAGAGTGAGACCTTGTCTCAAAAAAGAAAAAAAAAAAAAAAAAAAGACCCTTCTTCTTCTGACTCATGCATATCTCCAACCTTATCCCCAGGCCAGACACACAGATCCCTTTTCTGTTCTGTACATACACCAAGCTCTTTCCCACCTCAGGGCCTTTGCCTTTGCTATTCCTTCTGCCTAAAATACCCTTGTTCTCTTTTTTAACTTCTTTATTCAAACATCAGTTCTTAGGAGCCTTCTCTGGCCACTCTGTCTTGAGAGGCACCCCTTCCAACAGAATTGTTACCTTATCATTCTGCTTCCCTCACAACAATGACCACACTCTAATTATTCTCCTCAGTTGCCTCTTTATTTTCTCTCTCCTTGAGTAGAATAGAAGCCCCCACAGAGCAGGGCCCTGACTTATCTCCCCAACACCTAAATTCAATCTTTATTTGTGTAATGAATGATTGAAGAAAGCCTTACCTAACACATGTACATCTCCACCACATTGTCTCCACCATTTAGTTCCATTGTAATAAAAGTAATACTTTTTGATGGTCCTTTACAGTTTTAGATATCATGTTCTTGTTTGCTATCAACAGCTCTCTCACACACACACTATTTAATTTTTGATCTTCATAATTAACCCTATGAAGAAAATAGGACAAGTATGATCCCCAAATTAAGGATTAGAAAAATTGAAGCCGGCCACATAAATCCCAGCACTTTGGGAGGCCGAGGCAGGTCAGGAGTTTGAGACCAGCCTGGCCAGCATGGTGAAACTCCGTCTCTACTAAAATTACAAAAAATAAAATAAAATTAGCCAGGCGTGGTGGCAGGCACCTATAACCCTAGCTACTCGGGAGGCTCAGGCAGGAGAATCGCTTGAACCCAGGGGGTGGAGGTTGCTGTGAGCTGAGATCGTGCCATTGCACTCCAGCCTGGGCAACAGAGCGAGAATCTGTCTAAAAAAAAAAAAAAAAAAATGAAGCCGAGAGAAGTAACCAAGCTAGAAAGTGTCAAAAAGCATCAAAATCTAAATCTAAAAGCAGGCTTTGGGAAACACAGTGATGTCTGACCCCAACTACCTGGCAGCAGGCCAGACTTCACAGGGTAAGGAACAGTCCTCTACCAGGCCACCCTCACTTCAGACACCAGTAGCCAGTTCAGGGGTTGGTTCCACTATCCCCGCAGGTTTGATAATTTGCTACAATGACTCACAGAACTCAGGAAAGCACTATACTTATGATAAATAAAACTTTTTTTGCAGCAAAAGGGTACGCATCAGAACCAGCCAAGGGAAGAGATACAGAGGGCAAAGTCTGGGAAGAGCCACACAGGAAACTTTGGGCACCTTCTCCTGTGAAATTCCAGACATCACTGCCCCTCCCAGCTACGAGGTGTGACAGTGCTTCCGAGTGCTGCCACCAGGAAAGCTTGCCCAAGTCTTTGGTGTCCAGAGCCCTTGCTGGAGCTTGACCACATGCTGCCTGCATGACTGACCTTTGCTCTCCAGTCCTTATGGGGGCTGGAACTGATACGGCATGTTTCAAAGCCCCCATTATAAATCACATCATTCAAGCATATGGTGGCCAAGCTCCTCAGGCAAACAATGACATTCCTATTGGGCAGGACATCCCAGGGGTCTAGAGATCATCTCCCAGTAGCCGAGGGCCACAGCCAGACCTCTCTGAGTAAAATCAATTCACTACACAGGGGAGTTGTACTCCTTTGTTTTTTTTTTTTTAATTCAAGATCGAGTGCTCCAAACACACTGTTCTGTTTAATCTTTGCTCTCTTCTTTGACCTGTTTCTTCTTTTTCCGAGTTAGCTTCAGGTCACATGTTGCTCTGGAGAACCAAGAAGGGTGAGCAGACACCAATCATGACCCCAAACAGCAAGAGGACAGAAGTAAGTGAAGTCTTTATTATCAAGCAAGAAATATGCTGTTTGCAAAGGAAATTATTATAAATAATAATATCTTTTTTTACATGACATTGAAATGAGATCTAGTAAATGTATCTGTTAGTAAGGAAAAGACCAAAGCAATGCTGGGCAGTGACGTCAAAGTAACATAATACTGAAATCTACTTGACATTCTCTGATAATATACCACAATAGCCTGTAATTTCCTACAGATTAATATGCCAAGAAGATGCCAGTTACTTATTGAAATGTAAAATTCAGATGATTTCACTGGTTTGTGGAGGGAGCTTATGCACATGGGTATATATACATGTGGCTGCTTTCTCTCTTATTTTACAGAAGTCCATTGTGGGTTTTTTTGTTTGTTTGGTTGTTTGTTTGTTTGAGACGGAGTCTCGCTCTGTCGCCCAAGCTGGAGTGCAGTGGCATGATCTCTGCTCACTGCAACCTCCGCCTCCTGGGTTCAAGCGATTCTCCTGCCTCACCCTCCTAAGTAGCTGGGATTACAGGCATGTGCCAACACACCTGGCTAATTTTTTTGTATTTTTAGTAGAGATGGGGTTTCACCATGTTGGCCAGGCTGTTCTCAAACTCCTAACCTCATGATCTGCCTTCCTCGACCTCCCAAAGTACTGGGATTACAGGCTTGAGCCACCATGCCCAGCCTTCATTGTGATTATTAATTTACAAGCTGTCATCACACTGTCATCAGAAACATTTATTAAGTCTCCAAATTGCAAAGTATGTTTTGTCTTTGTAACTTTGTTTATTTACCTTTCTCCCAACTAAATGGTGAGCAGTTTACACAGGTGCTCAACAAATGTATTTCAATGAATGTCTACAAGAGGTTAATTTGAATTTTTAAAAACAAATTACACAGCACAATAGAAGCATAATAAAAGTATAACAACAATAAGGAACCTATAAGAAGGCATTGAAGTTGCTGCCCAGAAAGTCAGGTTCCCGTTTCAGTTTTGCTTCTTGGTTGTTTGACATTGGGCAGGTCTCCATTCTTGCATCTATTTCCTCATCTGAAAAATAGAATAACTCATGTTTGCTCTACTTACCCAGGAGACTACTGTAAGAATCAAATGAGTCCATCAATTTTAAGGTGTTTTACAAACAAAGTATTTTGCTGATGTTATTATTTCTTTTTGTTGTTGTTGTTTTGAGACGGAGTCTCACTCTGTTGCCCAGGCTGGAGTGCAGTGGTGCCATCTCAGCTCACTGCAACCTCTGCCTCCCGGCTGAAATGATTATCCTGCCTCAGCCTCCCAAGTATCTGGGACTACAGGCGCCCACCACCACACCGAGCTAATTTTTGTGTTTTCAGTAGAGACAGGGTTTCGCCATGTTGTCCAGACTGGCCTCGAACTCCTGGCCTCAGGTGATCCACCTGCCTCAGCTTCCCAAAGTGCTGAGATTACAGGTGTGAGCCACCGTGCCCGGCCTGCTATTATTATTTCAACAGAAAAATTATTTTAGAAGTGGCATGCATTTTCCTAGGATGCAAAACATGATTGGGGAAACAGACTCAAGAATTCCAAACCTGGGCCGACGGAGGCCAGGGAAGCCACCTCTCATCTCTTTGGTCTTGAAGTAGTCTAGAAGTAATCTACTCCTGGTCTCTGCTGTTTATTATTTGAGCCTCATTTTTTTTTTTTTTTTTTTTTTTGAGACGAATCTTACTCCGTTGCCTAGGCGAGAGTGCAATGGCACGATCTCAGCTCACTGCAACCTCCACCTCCCAGGTTGAAGTGATTTTCCTGCCTCAGCCTCCTGAGTAGCTGGGATAACAGGCACCCGCCACCATGCCCAGCTCATTTTTGTATTTTTACTAGAGACGGGGTTTCACCGTGTTGGCCAGGCTGGTCTTGAACTTCTGACCTCAGGTGATCCACCCATCTCAGCCTCCCAAAGTGCTGGGATTAGAGGCATGAGACATGGCACCTGGATCTGTTTTTTTTTGTTTTTTTTTGTTGTTGTTGTTGTTGTTTGAGGCAAGGTCTCTCACTCTTGCCCAGGCTGGAGTGCAGTGGTGTGATCTCAGCTCACTGCAATCTCTGCCTCCTGGGCTCAAGGAATTCTCCTGCGTCAGCCTCATGAGTAGCTGGGACTACATGCATGCACCACCACACCTGACTAACTTTCATATTTTTGGTAGAGACGGGGTTTCACATGTTGGTCAGGCTGGTCTTGAACTCCTGACCTCAAGTGATCCTCCTGCCTCAGCCTCCCAAAATGCTGGGATTACAGGTATGAGCCACCGTGCCTGGCCCTCAGTTTCTTTATATCATTCTCTCTGAGCCTCATTTATGTTATCTGTAGCATGGTGATAAAATGTACTTTGCCGCAGAAGGTTTGCTGGGGGTTCAAATTAGATGATTGTTGCTAAGGTCTCTTTAACAGCCATAAAGTACTATACAAATGTAAAGAAATTTTGTATGAATTCCCTGAAGGTGATGAACTTTCAGATATAGTTTCAGTAAAGCACAAAGGCTGAGAGTATGGGAGGTTAACATTGGCAGTCACATCCTAGGAAAGAGTAGAACATTTTGGTATCTATTATCTTGGGTTGGATTACACATTGCCTTAGAAACTCCATTCTGACAAGGCCTTGCAAAAAAGTAAAATGAAACATAGGCCCTTTCACATACATTGACTCAATAAATCTTCCCAACACTGTGCCAAGTGGGAATTATGATGCCCATTTGACTGATGGGGAACTGAAGCTTGGAGATGTTGAAACTTACCCAAAATTATGCAACTGGCAAATGGCTGCATAATCTTGGGTAAAACTAATTTCTCCAGCTCCAGCAGAAAAGTTAAGAGCATGCTTACATGAAAAGGAAGAGCTGGCCGGGCACGGTGGCTCATGCCTGTGATCCCAACACTTTGGGAGGCCGAGGCGAGCGAATCACCTGAAGTCGGGAGCTTAAGACCAGCCTGACCAGCATGGAGAAACCCCATCTCTACTAAAAATGCAAAAAAATAAAATAAAATAAAATAAAATAAAATAAATTATCCAGGCGTGGTGGCGCATGCCTGTAACTCGGAAGGCTGAGGCAGGAGAGTCATTTGAACCCAGGAGGCGGAGGTTGCAGTGAGCCAAGATCACACCGTTGCACTCCAGCCTGGGCAACAAGAACGAAACTCCATCTCAAAAAAAAAAAAAGAAAAGAAAAGGAAGAGCTAGTCAGGGGTGGCCTTAAACAAATGGCCCATTTCTCATTCCTTCCTGACACAACTTTCTACTCAAGCCAGCAAACCTCTTCTTTTCTTTCACAAATACTTCACAAATAGTCTTTTCTCTTCTTCTTCTTTTTTTTTTTTTTTTTTTTTTTTTTGAGACGGAGTCGCGCTCTGTTGCCCAGGCTGGAGTGCAGTGTCACAATCTCAGTTCATTGTAACCTCCACCTCCCGGGTTCAAGCAGTTCTCCTGCCTCAGCCTCCCAAGCAGCTGGGATTACAGGCACATGCCACCATGCCCAGCTAATTTTGGTATTTTTAGTAGAGACAGGGTTTCACCATGTTGGCCAGGCTAGTCTCGAACTCCTGACCTTGTGATCCACCTGTCTTGGCCTCCCAACGTGCTGGGATTACAGGCCTGAGCCACTGTGCCCGGCCAATACTTCATATTTCTTTTTTTTTTTTTTTTTTT
>NW_016806834.1:2338165-2341144 GCF_001698545.2 Rhinopithecus bieti | reverse complement strand
ATCCGCCCGTCTCGGCCTCCCAAAGTGCTGGGATTACAGGCTTGAGCCACCGCGCCCGGCCAATACTTCATATTTCTTACTGTGGCTGGGGTGCCCAGAGAAACAACTATGACAACAGGTGGATTTAGGATACAACAGGGTGATGTCTGTGCACAGGCAGGAAGGCATTTTTACCGAAGCGGAGTATAATCAATGTTCACAGCTGTGGCAGCCTGCTCCCCTGAAAGATCTTTAATTGGAGAAGAAGTGGCTATGGCCAGCTTCATTCTGACCCTGTTAGAAATGCCTAGTTCTTAAGTCACATCCCAATTCTACACATAGACTCAAGGGTCTGCAGAAACACCCATTACTCTCCCACCTCCCTCCTCATAAATATGTTCATCCTACAGCCTAGAAGAGTCAAGAGTAGTCCATCAGACACAGACACTAGTGGTCTCTGTTTACGTATAAATCTTTTTCACCACCTAGAATTCTTCCTTCATTATTTTGTGTCTCTTCCCTCAATTTAAAATCTAATTTTAAAAAATCTAACTCAAATATCAAAAATTAGAAACAGCCCCAATGTACATCAATTTGGAGACCAATTTGGCTGGTTGTGGTGACTCACACCTGTAATCCTAGCACTTTGGGAGGCTGAGACAGGTGGATCACTTGAACCCAGGAGTTTGAAACCAGCCTGAGCAACAGGGTGAAACTCCGACTCTACAAAAAAAAATACAAAAATTAGCTGGGTGTGGTGGTGCACACCTGTAGTCTCAGCTAATCAGGAGGCTGAGGTGGGAGGATACTTTGACCTCAGGAGCCAGAGGTTGCAGTGAGCTGAGATCATGCCACTGCACTCTAGCCTGAGAAACACAACGAGACCCTGTCTCAAAATAAAAAAAGGAGACTAGTTTAAATAAATAATGAGAACGCACATTCAAACAATGGACTATTAAATAGTTATTCAAAAGAGCAAAGTAGGCAGGACATGGTGTCTTACACCTGTAATCCCAACGCTCTGGGAGGCCAATGCAGGAGGATCACTTGAGGCCAGGGTTTGAGACCAGCCTGGGCAACATAGGGAGATCCCATCTCTATAAAAATTTTAAAAATTATTTGGGCATGGTGGCAACACTTCTATAGTCCTACCTACTTGGAGGCAGGGGCAGGAGGATCCCTTGAGCCTAGGAGTCTGGGGTTACGATGAGCTATGATTGCACCACTGCAATCCAATCTGAGCGATAGACCAAGGCCCTGTCTCTTTAAAAACAAAACCAAAAATAGATGTAGCAAGACTGCCAAAATATAATGTTAAGTGAATTAGTAAAGGGAAGAGCAAGGTGTATAGTATGTTCCAATTTTATAAAAGATAAAATTAAATATAGGCTTACAGTGGCACAAAACTCTAGAATACACAAGAACTGTTAAGAATGGCTGACTCTAGTTAAGGAGACACTTCCTTTTTTTTTTTTTGAGACGGAGTCTGACTCTGTCACCCAGGTTGGAGTGCAGTGGCCGGATCTCGGCTCACTGCAAGCTCCGCCTCCCGGGTTCACACCATTCTCCTGCCTCAGCCTCCCGAGTAGCTGGGACTACAGGCGCCCGCCACCACACCCAGCTAATTTTTTGTATTTTTAGTAGAGACAGGGTTTCACCGTGTTAGCCAGGATAGTCTCAATATCCTGACCTCATGATTCACCCTCCTCAGCCTCCCAAAGTGCTGGGATTACAGGCGTGAACCACCATGCCCAGCCGAAGGAGACACTTTAGTGCTGTTTGAATTTTACCATGGCATATATTACTAATTCAATTCAAACGAAACAAAACAACTTTAACTAAACATGTTTTTCTATCAAAAGCTTTACTTGTCCACCCTACTTCCTAAATATCTCCCAAATCTGATTACCACCTGCTTCCCACTGCCTCTGCCCCAGCCCAACTACAGGAGTGGACTATGCTTTGCTCCTGAATTCCAAAATCTCAGGGGCATGTTTTCCTTTAAAACATAATTGTTTAAAAAGAATAGCACCTGGTTATCCAGACTATTTGTTAAAATGAAAACTATCAAAAGGCATATTACCAGTCACACCTGCCTGCAAGCTCTATCCTGCATTACAGAGCTGTTTGAAGGTCAATTTTGAGTTGTTTGCCCTGAGTGCCAACATTGCTACCTATGGTTTTGCCTCTACAGGTTCAGGCCATCAACCCCTCTCTCTTCAACGACTGCAACAGTCTTCTAATTAGTGTCACTAACTCTACTGTTTCATATGCCCACACTGCAATCAGGGTGATCTAAAATTTTAAATCTGGCTTGGCGTGGTGGCTCACACCTGTAATCCCAACACTTTAGGAAGCTGAGGCGGGCATATCACCTGAGGTCAGGAGTTCAAGACCAGCCTGGTCAACATGATGAAACCCCATCTCTACTAAAAATAAATAAAAAATAAAAAAATTAGCCAGGCATGGTTGTGGGTGCCTGTAATCCCAGATACTTGGGAAGCTGAGGCAGGAGAATTGCTTGAACATGGGAGGTGGAGGTTGTAGTGAGTCGAGCTCGCGCCATTACACTCCAGCCTGGGCAACAAGAACAAGACTCCGTATCAAAAAAAAAAAAAAAAAAAGAAAATTTAAAATCTGATATTTATAGTCCCCACTGCCCTTGAGTTAGAGTCCACCTTCTTTAACACGGTTTACAGGGCCTCTGTGATCCTAGCCGCTTCTTTCTTTAGCCTTGTCCTTCCTCTCCATTCCCCTTATAGACACCTCAGGGCCGCCCCATGCTCTAAACTCCAGCCACACTGCACATTGGTGAACGTTGTGCCCTGAATCAGCATTGCTTTCTCTGGTCTCTAACACTCAAGCTTGCTGTTTGCTCTTTAGGGATCCTCACTATTCCACAGCTTGACGGCAGAGCAGTGACCAAAATATATGCTCAGGGAGGCCAAAGAGATGAAGCCGCAGCTGCCTCTTTTTTTTTTTTTTTTTTTTTTTTTTTTT
>NW_016806834.1:2328404-2336881 GCF_001698545.2 Rhinopithecus bieti | reverse complement strand
TAAAATAAAAAAATAAAATAGAAAACTAGTCGAGCGTCATGGCGGGTGCCTGTAATCCCAGCTACTCGGAAGACTGAGGCATGAGAATCGCCTGAACCTGGGAGGCGGAGGTTGCAGTGAGCCGAGATCAGGCCATTGCACTCCAGCCTAGGCAACAGAGCGAGACTCTGTCTCAAAAAAAAAAGCTCTGGCCTCTCAAGAGGCCACCAACTCTCTGTGTAACCTTGAGCAAGCCAACGTTCTGGGCCTCAGTGCTTCCCACAGAGTAAGAGGAGGACTGCCGATCTCTAAGGATCTTCCATGGTCTGTGGGTTTATGACTCGAAACCCCTCAAAGTGCAGGAACACAAGCCACGTCCCTTCTCAAGGCCAGACACATACTAGGAGCTTTATTAATACCTGAATAAAAACCACGGATAAAGAGCTTGCCTGGCCCTGGCCTTTCTATACCAAACCAACACACCACGGATCATTGTGTCTTCCCTGGGACAGACCCTCAGAGCCTACAAGTGATTCTACAGCTTCACTGGTTATTATTCCTTAGCTTAGACTTCCATCTCTCCAGATCAACCTTCAGGAAAACTAGGAAACTATCAATAATGATTTCAATTGTTGGCTTCAAATTCACCTTATTTCTCCTACCCCAGTACACCTTTTTTGGTGGCAGCACTTAGATTCTCATTCAGAAAACAATCACATTCATGCTGTACCAGTGATTTGTTGGGGAAACTGCCTCGGCCCCACCACCCAGATCCCCCATATTCCTACCAAGTAAGCCAAGTGACCATGCGAAGAACTGACTGACACACAGAGGAAACTAATAAACAAAAACAAATAAAAGCAAATACCTTTCCAGGAATCTCACTTGGAAAACCAAGTATAATGGCAAAAAACAAAACACACAAAAAACAAACAAACAAAAAAACCCTAATGTTTTCAGCATTGGGGATGTTGGGGGTGTAGACATCTCGAGAGCTGGTTTCCGAAGGCACCACACCCCACACAATGCGCTACAAAAGCCTCCCGGCTGCTGTGTCAATGAAGCCTTTCAGGCCCTCCACACTGCTTCACTTGTTCCCTAAAGTAGTGCTTTCTGGAAGCTAAACTCTCAGCTGGCGAGAACAGTGAACTCTGTGCCATTCGTCTATCAACTCCTTTAAAAAGAAAAACCTCCTGTACGGCTGTCTTGTTTTGCATTTTCTATTCTGCACTCCGGTACACGTAACGACACACAGAGGAGGCAAGGGGCTCTTTTAAAACCGTGAAGAAAGAAGAAAGTTGAAAGCACCCAGAAGCCTCTGCTTTCAGCATTAGAGAAAAGTTTGCATCCCATAGACACCAGCACTAATTAAAAAAAAAAAAAAAAAGTCAGTCCTCAGCCCTGGGAATCAACAGTAAGGGACTCTTCAGGGTATGGAGTAACAAAAAAATTTAAAAACAAAAAATAAACATGCACAGCCCATCTATCTTTTCCCAATCAAATAATACAGCCTTCCAAAATGTAAAAATAGAAGTATTTTCACACGTGAATTTGTCCTCAATAAAGTAATTTTTTAAAAATCTTTTTGGCTGGGCACAGTGGCTCATGCCTGTAATCCCAGCCCTTTGGGAGGCCGAGGCGGGCAGATCATGAGGTCAGGAGTTCAAGATCAAGGGGCCTGGCCAAAATGGTGAAACCCATCTCTACCAAAAATACAAAAAATTAGCCAGGCGTGGTGGTCCACACCTGTAATCCCAGCTACTCAGGAGGCTGAGGCAGGAGAATCACTTGAACCCAGGAGGCAGAGGTTGCAATGGGCCAAGATTGAGCCACTGCACTACAGCCTGGGCAATAAGAGCGAAACTCCATCTCAAAAAAAAAAAAAAAGAAAGAAAAAGAAGAAAACAGGAAGTGCCTTCCATAAATTCCAAATACAGTATTGTTAAATATTAATGTATTATGTCCAAATAGTTCAGTGAATTTCAAGTTTTCATCCAGATGAATGGAGTTCTTCAAATTAATTCAACTAATAAATATTCCTTGAGCATCTACTACATGCTAGGCATTTTTACAAGTAAACAAAATAGACAAAATTGCTGTCTTTATGGACTCTGTATTCTAGTAGAGGGCAGAAAAGTCAGTGACCGATAAAAGCCAGTGACCAACACTTGCGTTTTTTAGATGACTTATTCTTGGGTATTTAAAAGAGATCTTGGGCTGGGTGTGGTGGCTCACACCTAATCCCAGCACTTTGGGAGGCCGAGATGGGTGGATCACGAGATCAGGAGATCGAGACCATCCTGGCTAGCATGGTGAAACCCCGTCTTTACTAAAAATACAAAAAAAAATTAGCCGGACGTGGTGGCAGGCGCCTGTACTCCCAGCTACTCGGGAGGTTGAGGCAGGAGAATGGCATGAACCTGGGAGGCAGAGGTTGCAGTGAGCCGAGATTGCGCCACTGCACTCCAGCCTGGGCGACAGAGCAAGACTCCGTCTCAAAATAAATAAATAAATAAAAGAGATCTTGGACCGAGTGGTGGCTCGTGTCTATAATCCCAGCATGTTGGGAGGCTGAGGCGGGCGAATCATCTGAGGTCAGGAGTTCGAGACCAGCCTGGCTAACATGGTAAAACTCCGCTTCTACTAAAAGTACAAGAAGTTAGCCAGGCGTGTTGGCGCATGCCTGTAATCCCAGGTACTCTAGAGGCTGAGGCAGGAGAATTGCTTGAACCTGGGAGGAGGAGGTTGCAGTGAGCTGAGATTGCGCTATGGCACTCTGGCTTGGGCAACAAGAGTGAAACTCTGTCTGAAAAAAAAAAAAAGATATTGAAAGGAAGTTAAAAAATTATACGAGTCTGTTATTTTCCTAGTCTTTTCTCCACTCCAAAGGAAGATACACCTAATTGGTATTCCTTACCACTACAACAATCAGGACCACTGGAGTGAGAGGGAAAGAAACTATACAAGGATGTGTTTAAAGCTCATTACTTAAACAAAATGAAAACATAAGATCCAGAGAGTTCTTTTCATATTTGTTTAAGAGCTTCAGAAAGGCTGGGCAGGCTGGCACATATCTGTTGTCCTAGCTACTTGGGAGACTGAGGCAGGAGGATAGCTTAAGCCCAGGAATTTGTATCCACCCCGGGCAACATAGTGAGGCCTCATTTCAAAAAGAAAAAAGGAAAGAAAAAAGGATTTTAGAAAATATAATCTGATGCAACAGATTATAGAGTTTTGCATTTTTAAAAAATAGATCTAACTGATAAGACAGCAAAAAATGAATATGCGGAACCCAGCAATTTCATTCCACATACACACTAGAGCAGTAATCAGCAAACATCTTCTGCATAGAATTAGATATCAGATATTTTAGGCTTTGAACACCATCCAGTCTCTGTTACAACTACTCACTAGGCCTGAAAACAGCCTTAGGTAATACATAAATGCATGAGCATGGCTGTTCCAATAAAACTTTACTTATGGACACTGCAACTTGAATTTTCATGTGTCATAAAATATTAGTCTTTCCATTTTTAAAAGCCATTCAGAAATGTAAAAACCACCTTAGTGTCTGGGTCATACAAAAAAAAGGTGGAGGGTCCACAGGCCAGACCACGGTTTGCCAATCCCTGCTTTAAAGGACTCTTATAGGCCAGGCACAGTGGCTCACGCCTGTCATCCCAGCACTTTGGGAGGCCAAGGTGGGCAGATCACATGAGGCCAGGAGTTCAAGACCAGCCTGGCCAACATAGTGAAACCTGTCTCTACTAAAAATACAAAAATTAGCTGAGTGTGGTGCCGCATGTCTGTGGTCCCAGCTACTTGGGAGGCTGAGGCACGAGAACCACTTGAACCCAGGAGGCAGAGGTTGCAGTGAGCCGAAGTCGTGCCACTGCATTCCAGCCTGGGTGACAGAGCAAGACTCTGTCTTAAAAATAAACAAAAAAAATGAACTCTTACATACGCATAACTCAACTACATATGAGAATGTTCATAACATCATTATGTGAATTAGCAAGTATGCAGATACCAAAAATGTTGGTAGACAAAAACTGGAGTTACATGTATCAACATGGATGATCTTACAAATGTATTTAAGAGAAAACACAAATTACAGAAGAACAGTTATAATGTCATTTATATACATATTTTAAATATGCAGAAATTATATATTACTGGGCATATTTAACATATATAATAAAAGTCTGAAGAGGCCATGCACGGTGGCTCATGCCTGTAATCCCAGCACTTTGGGAGGCTGAGGCAGGTGGATCACTTGAGGTCAGGAGTTCAAAACCAGCCTGGCCAACATGGCAAAATACAAAAATTAGCCAGGCGTGTTGTCGTTCGCCTATAACAGCAGCTACTCAGGAGACTGAGGCAGGAGAATCACTGAACCTGGGAAGCAGAGGATGCAGTAAGCCGAGATTGCGCCACTGTACTCCAGCCTGGGCAACAGAGTAAGACTCTGTCTCAAAAAAAAAAAAAAAAAGGAATGTTCCACATCAAACTCATTTACCTGGGAATGACGGTAGCAGGGAGGCAGGAGACGGATGCAATTGGAGAAGGGTGCACAGGGGGCTTCAACTGCATTGTTGATGTTTCATTTTTTAAGCTGAGTGACAAGTAGATCAATGTCCATTCTTGATACCACTGTGTACCTTAAATATTTAATAATAAATAAAAAGAAATGCGCAGTTTTGGGTTTTTTTTTTTTTTCCAAGATAGAGTCTCACTCTGTCACCCAGACTGGAGTACAGTGGCGTGATCTGGGCTCACTCCCAGATCCTGAGGCGCTGGGACTACAGGTATGCACCACCATGCCTGACTAATTTTTGTATTTTTAGTAGAGACAGGGTTTTACCATGTTGGCCAGGCTGGTCTCGAACTCCTGCCGTTGTCTCCCAAAGTGCTGGGATTACAGGTATGAGCCACTGCGCCCCGCCAGGAATGTGTAGATTTAATGTGAATTTAGCAAATAGTTTGTCCTATTTGAGGGCAGAGGTCAGGTCAACTTTTATTAACATATCCAAAAACTTGGTTTGAGCCTAGATTTCTGACACTAAAAACAAAAAATGCTTCATTTGTTTCTTTTTTTTTCTTTCTTTTTTTTTTTAAGAGACGGAGTCTTGCTCTGTCGCCCAGGCTGGAGTGCAGTGGTGCGATCTTGGCTCACTGCAAGCTCTGCCTCCCGGGTTCATGCTATTCTCCTGCCTCAGCCTCCTGAGTAGCTGAGACTACAGGCGCTCACCATCACACCCAGCTAATTTTTGTATTTTTAGTAGAGACAGGGTTTCACCGTGTTAGCCAGGATGGTCTCAGTCTCCTGACCTCATGATCCGCCCGCCTCAGCCTCCCAAAGTGCTGGGATTACAGGCTTGAGCCACCACGCCCAGCCTATTTGTTTCATTTTTTAAAATTGGACTGAATCTTAGGAGAAAACAGAAAATTGTACTGCGTTATTGCATAGCTAGCTAATGTAAATAGCTGCAAGCAACATACTAGATATTTTTGATCCGTTTCAAAAGAGCTGAGTCAGGCTGGACTCAGTGGCTCATGCCTGTAATCCCAGCACTTTGGGAGGCCGAGGCAGGTGGATCATCTGAGGTCAGGAGTTCGAGACCAGCCTGGCCAAGATGGTGAAACCCCATGTCTACAACAAAAAAATACAAAAATTAGCCAGGCATGGTAGCGTGTGCCTGTAGTCCCAGCTACTGGGAAGGCTGAGGCACAAGAATCGCTCAAACCCGGTAAGCGGAAGTTGCAGTGAGCCGTGCTGAGATTGCACCACTGCACTCCAGCCTGGGCAATAGAGTGAGACTTCGTCTCAAAAAAAAAAAAAAAGAGCTGAGTCAGATTCTGACTTGTCTAATGGACTCAGTCGTGATGTTTTCCCTGTCTGCTCCAAGTTTCCCTGTTCCAGACACATCTCCCACAGCATTATAATGATCTACATGCCCTAGGAATAGCGACTTTCCATCATCTGCCTCATCAGAGCAAATAGAAGTGTAAGTGGCAATGACATTAGTGTTTCTGTGTGTGAGAACCTAGTGCGAAGTTTCCCCTTTCTCTGGCAAAAGCTCACACGCCATCATTATAGAGAAGCAGAAGAAAAAACCGCTTGTTCTGCTTTTCCTGACCTCAGAAGCAGCAGTTGTTAAAACTCTTTAAAAAAAAAAAAAAAAAAGGGCCGGGCNAAAAAAAAAACAATAAAAAAGATGGGGCCTTGCTGTGCTGCCCAAACAGGTCTCCATCTCCTGGGCTTAAGCGGAGCTGGGACTGCAGGCACACCACCACACCAAGCAAAACTGTCTTTTGATTTAAAATTACTTAAATACTTCTTTAAGGGTCTTCTGTAGTCACTTAGTTTCTAGTTATCTAAATCACCAGCTTTTTTTTTTTTTCCTTCAAAGACCCCCCCCAAAGTAACATCCATTGCAACTATCAGGCAGGTACTGCCCTCTAGTGTTTATACTTTTATAATAAAAATTTTTAAACCCTACCCTTTTAACTGACCTCAAAGCATGGAAAATCTGTCAAAAATTAAATAATATCCTATTAACCCAAGATTTTTCACCTTCACACTACAGGCATTCTGATCATCCTGTGTTGCGGGGCTGTCTTGTGCACTGTGGGACGTTTGGCAGCACCCCTGGCGTCTGCCCACTTGATGCAGTAACTCCCACACACACCCCAGTGTGACGCCAACACCTCCGGACATAGGTCAGTGTCCCGAGGGGAACAAAATCACCCCTGCTTGAGATCCACTGTATTAGCCTAAAGGTTGTCTAAAACATTCACATTAGACCTGAAAATTATAAGGGAAAAGGGCTTCTCTGGGCTAATTCCTTTGAGATAAAGAACTTCATTTCTGCATGAAAAACAAGGAGGTAGAGAATTAAGATTTTCAGCTCCCCACCTCCACTTTCCCACAAAGTCCTGTCCATTGGGACATTTTTACACCTTTAGCTTTCTGTTCCAGCTTTACCTTTTAGACCTCTGCACTTCCTTTCAAAGTGCATCGCAAACAAACCTTGCCCGTCTAGCCAAATGCAGAGAATGTGGTAGGGAAAAGGAAGAAGGGAGGTCTGAGCATTTGTACTTGAAAAAAGGGCTCTCACCGGATGCGGTGGCTCATGCCTGTAATCCCTGCACTTTGGGAGGCCGAGGTGGGCAGGAGTTCAAGACCAGCCTTGGCAACATGGCAAAATCCCATCTCTACTAAAAATACAAAATTAGCCGGGTTATGTGGCAGGTGCTTGTAATCCCAGCTATTCTGGAGGCTGAGGTACGAGAATCCCTTGAGCCTGGGAAGCAGGGAGGCTGCAGTGAGCCAAGATTGCCCCACTGCACTCCAGCCTGGGCAAAAGAGCAAGACTCTGTCTCAAAAAGAAAAAGAAAAAAGGGAGGGGGGCTCTAGCAAAGCATTGAGGCTCACCATTAATAATGCAGCCAACCAGGAACCAGTATTGATTGTCAGCCTAATACGAAAATTCTTATAAAATATCAAAATAAGTTTCAAATCTGGCTTTTAGAAAGATATTTAGGAGGGTTTATTCTAATCTGCTATGAATGATTATTCCTCATACAAATGCATTATGCTTATAAACCTTAGTTCTGTAATTTTTTTTTTTTTTTGCTTTCAGACAGAGTCTCACTCTGTCACCCAGGCTGGAGTGCAGTGGCGCGATCTCGGCTCACTGCAACCTCCGTCTCCCGGGTTCAAGCAATTCTCCTGCCTCAGCCTCCCGAGTAGCTGGGATTACAGATGTCCGCCACCACACCTGGCTAATTTTTGTATTTTTAGTACAGATGGGGTTTCACCATGTTGGCCAGGATGGTCTCAATCTCTTGACCTCGTGATCCACTTGCCTCAGCCTTCCAAAGTGCTGGGATTACAGGCGTGAGCCACCGTGCCCGGCTGGTTCTGTGAATTTTAACACTTGCAAATTACTGAGAACTTGTTATTTAAAAAATAAAAAAGGAGTTTGGACTGTCACTAACTTCCTCCCCTCAACAAATTTCTCACTGACTTAGTTGATTTCACTAAAGAACTAAACAAAAAATAAGAATATTCAGGCCGGGTGCAGTGGTTCATGCCTGTAATCCCAGCAGTTTGGGAGGCTGAGACAGGCGGATTACTTGAGGCCAGGAGTTTGAGACCAGCCTGACCAACATGGTGAAACCCCATCTCTATTAAAAATACAAACAATTAGCCAGGCTTGGTGGTACATGCCTTTAATCCCAGTTTCTGGGGAGGCTGAGGCACTAGAATTGTTTGAGTCTGGGAAGCGGAGGTTGCAGTGAGCAACCTGTCTCAAAAAAATAATAATGATTTTTTTCTGTCTCAAATTTTTTTTTTTTTTTTGTCTTAAATTTTTTTTTTTTTTTTTTTTTTTTTTTTGAGACAGAGTCTTGCTCTGTCACCCAGGCTAGAGTGTAGTGGTGCAATCTCTGCTCACTGCAACCTCCCTGCCTCCCGGGCTCAAGTGATTCTC
>NW_016806834.1:2318431-2328291 GCF_001698545.2 Rhinopithecus bieti | reverse complement strand
TTTGTCTTAAATTTTTTTTTTTTTTTTTTTTTTTTTTTTGAGACAGAGTCTTGCTCTGTCACCCAGGCTAGAGTGTAGTGGTGCAATCTCTGCTCACTGCAACCTCCCTGCCTCCCGGGCTCAAGTGATTCTCGTGCCTCAGCCTCCAAAGTAACAGGTACTACAGGCACGCACCACCATGCCTGGCTAATTTTTGTAATTTTAGTAGAGATGGGGTTTCACCATATTGCCCTGGCTGGTCTTAAACTCCAGAGCTCACATGATTTGCCCTCCTCAGCCTCCCAAAGTGCTGGTATTACAGGCGTTAGCCAGCATGCCCAGCCTAAACACATTTATATAATTTAAAATATATCATTCTTTATTAACACTTTCAGACCTAATTTTTTATTATTATTTAGCGAAATTGAAAGTCTTATAGTTCTATATTTGTCAAGCTCTTATTAGCAGACCCTTGAAATGGAAATCTGTTTTAGCTACTGTGATGGTTAACACTGAGTGTCAACTTGATTGGATTGAAGGATGCAAAGTATTGATCCTGGGTGTGTCTGTGAGGGTGTTGCCAAAAGAGATTAACATTTGAGTCAGTGGGCTGGGAACGGCAGACCCACCCTTAATCTGGCCCCCTAATCAGCTGCCAGTGCAGCTAGAATATAAGCAGGCAGAAAAATGTGAAAAGAGAGACTGGCCTAGCCTCCCAGCCTACATCTTCCTCCCGTGCTGGCTGCTTCTGGCCCTCGAACATCGGACTCCAAGTTCTTCAGTTTTGGAACTCAGACTGGCTCTCCTTGCTCCTCAGCCTGCAGACGGCCTATTGTGGGACTTGTGATTGTGTGAGTTAATAAACTCCCCTTTATTCTCCCATTAGTTCTGTCCCTTTAGAGAACCCTGACTAATACAGCTACCCAGAGCAGTTTGTGATCACTGCCCGACCTCCTCTTCAGATGCTGTGGCATTATTGACTCTGTGTTTTTACTGGGATCATCCTATTCTCTTTCTCTCTCTCTATCTCTCTCTTTTTTTTTCTTTTGAGACAGGGTCATGCTTTGTCACCAGGCTGGAGTACAGCAGCACAATCTCAGCCCACTGCAACCTCTGCCTCCTGAGCTCAAGCAATCCTCCTGTCTCACCCTCCAGAGTAGCCGAGACTACAGGCACGTGCCAACTCACCCTGCTAATTCTGGAGGGGGCAGAAGGTGGGGTGGATTTGGTAGAGACAGGGTTTTGCCATGTTTCCCAGGCTGGTCTTGAACTCCTGGGCTCAAGCCATCCACCAGCCTCAGCCTCCCAAAGTGCTGGGTACAAGTGTGAGCCACCGCACCTGGCCCCATTCTAATTAATGCAATTAGAAAGTCTTCTAATCGTACAATAAAGCAAAGCGCAAATAGTTCTTATGCTTTCATCTTTAAAGGGCAACCAAATGATTTAGAATACATATATTTGAAACTATAACCTAGAAAAGTCATATGACTTGGAAGTAAAAAGCTAAAGTAAAACACAAAATCTGGAAACATAGCATTCTGATCACAGAGAGAGGAGAGGTATATGTCACCAGGTATCAAACGGATCTTTTTTCAGTTATATAAAAAATTCAAGCTATTCTGGAATATGCAATTATTTAAGACAACCAGAAGTTTTTCTAAAAAACAAATTATGGTAGAAATTTGTTTATATATTCATACTAATTTCTTAGCACTTTAAATCCCTTAGGTGAAGGAAAATTCCTTAGGTTTTTATATTAAGGAACTGTGGCAGGCAGAATAATCCCTCCTCACCCTAAGAAGTCCATGTCCTAATCCGCAAAGTGAATATGTTGCCTTACAGGACAAAAGGGATTTTGCAGGTGTGATTAAGTTAAGGATTTTGAGACGGGGAGATTATCCCGGGGCCAATGTAATCACAATAGTCCTTACAAGTAAAAGAGGGAAACGGGAAAGTCAGAGTCAGAGATGCTGGAAGTGGAGGTCAGTGTGGTTCGATAGTTAGCTTTAAGATGAAGGGGGGCCATGAGCCAGGGAATTCTGGCAGTGTCTAGAAGCTGGAAAAGCCAAAGGACAGATTCTCCCCTAGGGCCTACAGAAGGAACACAGCTCTGTGGACACCTTTATTTTAGCACCATAAGATCCATTTCCATCATCTAACCTCCAAAACTGTAAGAAAATTAATTTGTGTTAAGTGGCTACATTTGTGGTAATTTGTTGTAGCAACAATAGGAAACTAATATGGGGCATTTTATTAGTCTTTTAGTACTTTGACTATCCTGTTAAGTCAGAATTTCAGCATTTAAATAATTACATCAGATAGATAGATAGATAGATAGATAGATAGATAGATAGATAGATAGATAGATTTTTTTTTTTTTTTTTTTTTTTTTGAGACAGTCTCTCACCCTGTCGCCCAGGCTGGAGTGTAGTGGCGTGATCTCGGCTCACTGCAAGCTCCACCTTCTGGGTTCACGCCATTCTCCTGCCTCAACCTCCTGAGTAGCTGGGACTACAGGTACCCACCACCACGCTGGGCTAACTTTTGTCTTTTTTTTTTTTTTTAGTAGAGATAGGGTTTTCACCATGTTAGCCAGGATGGTCTTGATCTCCTGACCTTGTGATCCACCCACCTTGGCCTCCCAAAGCGCTGGGATTACAGGCGTGAGCCACCACGCCTGGCCAATTACATCTCATATTACCACGTTAGCTATAAAACTGTATGCACTCTTTTTATGGTTGCTAATAACAATGTTTTTGCTCAAATATACTTGCTATTTACCTTTAAGTGAATAATGTATTCCAGAATTAAAATCCAGAGGCAAATACACACACAATAAGGACCACCACTCTAGCAATGCAAGACACATTTAGTAGACATGACACATGCATTTCAACATGTGGCAAATTCTAAGCATCTACCTATCAAATCTCAAGAGATAAAGTCCAGCAGCCCAACCACACTGGCTGACAAACAGGCTGAAATTTGATTGAGAAAATAGCATCTGATTCAGAAGACAAAAATGGTAACGTTAACAATGCTACTTTGATGTGACTTTTAGTAGAAAGCTGACCTTTTCAACAGTTGTTAAAAAGCAAGGTATGTCTGTAGGAGAGAACTGAGCTTGATAAATGAAGAAAACAGGCATATCCCCATAATAGAGAGAGAAATGGCTGACAATTTAGTCTCATCTTGTTCCACTATCATTTTAACAGTGAAAACTGCCACTGTGAAAGCTCGCTGCATGGCACCTGCTAGGCCTCGTTCTCATCTCACAGTTCCCAGAATTCCTCTTGATTGCAGCATCCATACACTCTTCATTTTCCTTCGAGGTATTATTTGGACACTCTTAAAGAATCCTTTTTTTTTTGGCCAGGCGCGGTGGCTCAAGCCTGTAATCCCAGCACTTTGGGAGGCCGAGACGGGCGGATCACGAGGTCAGGAGATCGAGACCATCCTGGCTAACGCGGCGAAAACCCGTCTCTACTAAAAAATACAAAAACTAGCCGGGCGAGGTGGCGGGCGCCTGTAGTCCCAGCTCCTTGGGAGGCTGAGGCAGGAGAATGGCGTAAACGCGGGAGGCGGAGCTTGCAGTGAGCTGAGATCCGGCCACTGCACTCCAGCCTGGGCGACAGAGCGAGACTCCATCCCGGAAAAAAAAAAAAATCCTTTTTCCCTCCCAAGACGGAGTCTCACTTTGTTGCCCAGGCTGGAGTGCAGTGGCGCAATCTCGGCTCACTGCAACTTCCTCTTCCTGGGTTCAAGCAACTCTCCTGCCTCAGTCCCACGAGTAGCTAGGACTATAGGCATGTACCACCACACCAGCTAATTTTTGTATTTTTAGTAGAGATGGGGTTTCACCATGTTGGCCACACTGGTCTCAAACTCCTGACTTCAAGTGATCCACCCACCTCTGCCTCCCAAAGTGCTGGGATTACAAGCATGAGCCACCACACCCAGCCCTCTTAAGGAATCCTAATTGCAACTTTTAAGGCTTGTAATTCCTCCAAATAACTAAAGCAATAGCACATACTCTAAAAAGAAAACTTTTCTTCCTTTGCCAATACATTGACAAATTTGGAAAAGATAAAATCCCAACATAATGTTCACTATTATTGTGATTATGACTCTCGAAACTTTATGCAGAAAACTCTGTACACAGAGTAGTTCCTCATCTTTCCCAAAATGCTTAAGAAAAACAAGAATGTTTAATCCAGATGCTGTTTTCTAAATTGGCCAAAATGTGTTATTCCTTGATTTGAAATGCAAGAAATTATTTCAGTTTAGCACTTATATCTTAAGAAAGTAAGCTTCAGAAATTCTCCTGTTTCATCTCCTCCTGTCATGCGTCAATATCATTTGGCCTTTGGCTTCAATTAGGACATAAGTTCATTTCTTCTTAGCGCTAACTAATGGTCATGTAGTAGACTGACTTTTCAAATAGTGTATTTTGAATAAATTAGTTCATTACAGAACATTTTATTTTCAGCTGGCATCAATGTGGGCATCAAGGTGTCCTGCTAAGCAGTTTAATCTGAATTGGTAACATGGATTATATACCTATAGTAACTTGGAGATTTTACTGTATTTCTCTTTTGAGATGTTTTACATAATTTTTTTCTCCTTGATGTGCTACTAAACTGTCTGTAGAGAACTGTATGCTTTAAGTCTAAATATCAAGTACAGTGTGGGTTGAAGGGATGATATCAAGAAAAGCAAACTCCAGCCTTTTTTTTTTTTTTTTTTGAGACAGAGTCTCGCTGTCACCCAGGCTGGAGTGTAGTAGCGCAATCTCGGCTCACTGCAACCTCCGCCTCCCGGATTCAAGTGAATCTTCTGCCTTAGCCTCCAAGTAGCTGGGACTACAGGCGCACGCCACCATGCCTGGTTAATTTTTTTGTATTTTTAATAGAGATGAGGTTTCACCATGTTGGCCAGGATGGTCTCAATCTCTTGACCTCATGATCCACCCGCCTGGGCCTCCCAAAGTGTTGGGATCATAGCCATGAGCCACTGCGCCCAGCCAACTCCAGTCATTTTTAAGCTATTCGTAAGATCTTTCTCTCTCACATTTCTGCGATGAGACAGCTAATCACTACTAAGCGGGTTATAAAGACCTAAACCGGCCGGGCGCAGTGGCTCACGCCTGTAATCCCAGCACTTTAGGAGGCCGAGGTGGGCAGATCATAAGGTCAGGAGATGGAGACCATCCTGGTTAACACAGTGAAACCCCATCTCTACTGAAAATATAAAAAATCAGCCGGGCGTGGTGGCGGGCACCTGTAGTCCCAGCTACTCGGGAGGCTGAGGCAGGAGAATGGTGTGAACCCAGAAGGTGGAGCTTGCAGTGGGCCGAGATCACACCACTGCACTCCAGCCTGGGCAACAGAGCAAGACTCCACCTCAAAAGAAAAAAAAAAAAAGACCTAAACCAACATTGTAAGCAAAACAATGCTACAAAAAATGGAAGACACAAAGAGAGTTCCTACCCTCCAGAGAATTTCCCTGAGAGGAGTACTGCCTTTCAGTTTTCTCTTTTGTGGGGACAGAAAGAATAATGGTAAGAGGCTGAGTAATGGCTGCATCATGAGGGAACTCTAGACAAGCAACCCATGGATATGCAAGAGAAAGACTGTCTCCAGGGGTCCATGAAAGAGACTGCCTGAAGATGAGTGGGATCTTGATGAGATGGAAAACATTCCAGGCAGAGGGAAAAGTGTGAGCAAAGACAGGGAGATTTGTGTATTCGTTTCCCAGCGCTGCTGGAACAAAGTACCACAAACTGGGTGGCTTAAAACAGCAGAAATCTCTCACAGTTCTGAAGGCCAGAAGTCTGAAATCGAGTTGTGGGTGGGGCCATACTTTCTCTGAAGGCTCTAAGAGAGGATTTTCCTTGGCTCTTCCTAGCTTCTGGTGGTTGCAGACAATTCTTGGCGTTCTTTGGTTTGTAGACACATCACTCCAATCTCTGCCTCCACCATGACATGGTGTGTTCTTTATATGTCTCCCTGTTCACATGCGCCCCAGCTCTGTGTCTGTATCTATATCTCTTCCCTCTATAGGTATATAGCTCATACTGGATTAGGGCCCACCCACCCACTAGGATATCATCTTGACTACATCTACAATGACTCTATCTCCAAATAAGGTCACATTCATAGGTAGGCATTAGAACTTGAACATATCTTTTTGGAGGACACAATTCAACGCATAACATAAGGTCATGAGAAGGTCAATGTGGTCAGAAAGTAGAGTATATCTAGGAAAAGAGTGGAAGTAACACAGGAAGAAGGGGCTGGAGCGTAGAGGACCTTGATGAATAAGCAATGAGGGTGCACTGAATATATATATATGTGGCATGTGCCACCACACCTGGCTAATTTTGTATTTTTAGTAGAGACAGGGTTTCTCCATGTTGGTCAGGCTGGTCTTGCACTCCTGATCTCAGGTGATCTGTCTGTCTCTGCCTCCCAAAGTGCTGGGATTATACGCGTGAGCCACTGCACCCGGCCATTAGGGTGCACAGAATATTTTTAAGTAAAGGAGTATTACTGGCCAGGTATGGTGGCTCACGCCTGTAATCCCAGCACTTTGGGAAGCCAAGGTGGGTGGATCCCTTGAGCTTGGGAGTTCGCGACCAGCCTGGGTGACATGGCAAAACTCTGTCTCTACTAAAAATACAAAAATTAGTTGGGCATGGTGGTACACGTCTGTGATCCCAGTTACTTGGGGGGCTGAGGTGGGAGGATTGCTTGAGCCTGGGAGGTAGAGGTTGCAGTAAGCTGAGATCACGCCACTGCACTCCAGCCTCGGCGACAGACTGAGACACCATCTCAAAAAATAAATAAATAAGTAAATAAATAAATAAATAAAATAAAAAGGAGTATTACTAATAAAGTTGTCCATTTGGGAAAATTGATTTGTCATTATTATTTAAAATTCATTATAGTAGAAAAAGAGAAAAGAATAGGAAAAGTCAGAGAACTACTTCAGGAACAGAGGGGGTTTGTGATGCATCAAATAGAATAGTCCATAGATCTATAAAGAATGGGACATACAAGACAGCCTGGTTATAAGAGATGAAGTATGACTGAAGTTGGGGACTAGGAGAATAGTGTTAGAATTATTATCATTGTTACATTAATCAAACTGCATTCTAACATCAATTCTCGGGCGTCAACTGGGTGTTCTACATTTCAGTTCTGATACTACCTACTGAGAAATAAAAATGAAATCCTAAACACTCCCAACCGAATGGACCCCCTCTTGGTCAAGGGACCCAAGAGAAGCCTTAGAAACAGAGTTCTCAGCCATGGTGGGACAGGTCAGACATGCCTCGTTATACCCCCTTCCTCCCTAACTGGCTTTCCTTCCTAAGAGTTAAACAGAAACCAGCCCTTTATTTATTTTATTTTTATTTTCTTTCATTTATTCATTTATTCATTTATTCATTTATTTATTTATTTATTTATTTATTTTTTGAGATGGAGTCTCGCTCTGTTGCCCAGGCTGGAGTGCAGTGGAGTGATCTCAGCTCACTGCAACCTCTGCATCCCAGGTTCAAGGTATTCTCCTGCCTCAGCCTCCCGAGTAGCAGAGATTACAGGCGCCTGCTGCTACGCCCGGCTAACTTTTTGTATTTTTAGTAGACAGGGTTTCACCATGTTGGCCAGGCTGGTCTCGAACTCCTGACCTTGTGATTCGCCTGCCTCAGCCTCCCAAAGTGCTGGGATTACAGGCTCAAGCCATCGCGCCCAGTTTATTTTATTTTGTTTTATTTATTTTATTGAGACCGGGTCTCGCTCACTCTGTCACCCAGGCTGGAGTGCAATGGTGCAAACACAGCCCCGTTGCAGCCTTAACCTCCTGAGCCCAAGGAATCCTCTGGCCTCAGCCCCTCAAGTAGCTGGGACAACAAGCTAACGTTTGTATTTTCTGTAGAGAAGGGGTTTCTCTATGTTGCCCAGGCTGTTCTTGAACTGAGCTCAGGCAATCTGCCCCACCTCCCAAAGTGCTGGGATGACAGGCATGAGCCACTGTGCCTGGCCAAAATCAGCCCTTTCAAAAGACTTGCTCCACTGCTGATTTACACAACTGACCAGCAATCCTTCCTGATAAGAGACCACTGACCAGGACGGGAGTGGTGGCTCATGTCTGTAATCCCAGCACTTTGGGAGGCCAAGGCAGGTGGATCACAAGGTCAAGAGATCAAGACCATCCTGGCCAACATGGTGAAACCACATCTCTACTAAAATACAAAATTAGCTGGGCATGGTGGTTCATGCCTGTAGTCCCAGCTACTTGGGAGGCTGAGGCAGGAGAATCACTTGAACTCGGAAGGGGGAGGTTGCAGTGAGCTGAGTCATGCCACTGAACTCCAGCCTGGTGACACAGCAAGACTCCGTCTCAAAAAAAAAAAAAAAAATTTAAAAGAGACCGCTGCTCACGGACTTGTTCTGGTCACTTTACAGATGCTGTGCACAGGATGCCTCTATGTCCTCCATATCACTTTCTGACATTACAGCCTAATTTTAATTACATTCTGAAATTACAGCCTAATTTTAATATATTTAAATATTAAGTCACCACCTCAAAGTAAACATGTGACATATGTAACACACATATTGACTTACTAGCATGTGCCCCCCTCTTTATGAATATTCACAGCTCCTCCTGTAACCTGTTGATTGTATACATAGCCAATCCGTTCAGCACAAATTCCTGCCTCACCCTTTCCTCCCTCAAAGTGCCTGCTTTCAGTTTCTACCAGAGGCTACAATTCCCAGCCTACAGGCTGCAATCCTTCATAAAAAATAAAACTCTTGTTTCCAAATTTATGAATCTTGAGTGCAGAATCCACAGGTTAAGGACAAAGTCCTTCACAAAATTGCATCTTGGGTGTCCCCAAACCACCCAAACTTCTGCCCACCCAACTGTAAATTCGGGGCTTCCCACAACCTCCTCAGGTTCAATAATTTGCTACAACAACCCAGAACCCACTGTTCTGGGTGAATACAACTGTTATTTAACATCACATTTCTATCATAAAGAATAGAATTCACGCCAGATGCAGTGGTTCATGCGTGGAATCTCAACGTTTTGGGAGTCCAAGGCAGAAAGATTGCTTGAGCCCAGGACTTTGATACTAGCCTGGGAAACATAGCAAGCCCCATCTCTACAAAAAATTTTATAAATTAGCTGGGTGTAGTGGTGCACACCTGTGGTCCTAAGCTACTCAGACAGAGGCTGAGGTGGGAGGATTACTTGCGCCCAAGAAGCCAAGGCTGCAGTGAGCCATGTTTGTGCCACTGTACTCCAGCCTGGATGACAGACCTGAATGACAATTTTCTTTGCCTCAAAAATATATATATATAATTCAATAAAACAAAAAACAGCCAGGTGAGGTGATGTGCACCTGTAGTCCCAACTACTTGAGAGGCCTGAGGCAGGAGCACTGCTTGAGGCCAGGAGCTTGAGGCTACAGTGAGCTATGACTGCACCACTGCACTCCAGCCTGGGTGGCAGAATGAGACCATCACAAAAAAAACAAAAAAAAAAAGAAAAAGTCTGGGTACAGTGGCTTACATCTGTAATCCCAGCACTTTGGGAGGCCAAGGCGGGCGGATCACCTGAGGTCAGGAGTTCAAGACCAGCCTGGCAAACATGGTGAAACCCCATCTCTACTAAAAAAAAAAAAAAAAAATACAACAAAATTAGACAGGCATGGTGGCGGGCACCTGTAATCCCAGCTACTTGGGAGGCTGAGGCAGAAGAACCCCTTGAACCTGGGAGGCAGACTTGCAGTGACCCAAGATTGTGCCATTACACTCCAGCCTGGGTGACAAGAGTGAGACTCTATCTCAAAAAAAAAAAAAAAAAAA
>NW_016806834.1:2306700-2318194 GCF_001698545.2 Rhinopithecus bieti | reverse complement strand
AAAAAAAAAAAAAAAAAATACAACAAAATTAGACAGGCATGGTGGCGGGCACCTGTAATCCTAGCTACTTGGGAGGCTGAGGCAGAAGAACCCCTTGAACCTGGGAGGCAGACTTGCAGTGACCCAAGATTGTGCCATTACACTCCAGCCTGGGTGACAAGAGTGAGACTCTATCTCAAAAAAAAAAAAAAAAAAAAGAGAGAGAGAAAGAAACTGGGTGAGGTGGCTCATGCCTGTAATCCCAGCACTTTGGGAGGCCGAGGCGGACGGATCATGAGGTCAGGAGATCAAGACCATCCTGGCCAACATGGTGAAACCCTGTCTCTACTAAAATACAAAATTAGCCAGGCATGGTGGCGTGCACCTGTAATCCCAGCTACTCGGGAGGCTGAGGTAGGAGAATCACTTGAACCTGGGAGGTGGAGGTTGCAGTGAACCGTGATCGTGCCACTGCATTCCAGCCTGGCGACAGAGACTCTGCCTCCAAAAAAAAAAAAATACAATTCAAGAACAACCAATGAAAAAGACACTTAGGGCAAGGTCTGAGGGTGGGGAGGAGAGAACGGGGAACAAAGCTTCCCATGACTTCTCCTCATGGACTCTGGGTGCATCTCCTCATGGCATCTGGGTGCATCACCCTCCTTGTACATCAATGTGTTCACAAACTAGGAAGCTCCACTGAGTCTTGGAGTCTAGGGTATTTATTAGGTTTTCATTATGTAGGGCATGATTGATGAAATCATCGGCCGCTTGATTGAACCCAATCTCTAGACTCTCCTCCAAGGAGATCAATCAGGGTTGCCAGGAGTAGGGTAGGTAAGTGAAATTGAAAGATTACAAGTTTCAATCCTCTGAAACTATGCTTGGTCTTTCTGGTTTGACCAGCCAGTCCCTTGAAAATATCGAAGGACTCACAGTGTGTTAATTCATTCACATCAACTCCTGTATGGTTAAAAGGCGATCATAAAGAATAACAAAAAATTTCCATTTCTGTCCCTTAGGAAAGTCTAAGGGTTTTAGTTAGTTTGTTTTTAGAGATGGGGGTCTCACTCCCTTACCCAGTCTGGAGGGCAGTGGTGCCATCATAGCTCATTGCAGCCTCAAACTCCTGGACTCAAGCAATCCTCCTGCATCGGCCTCTCAAAGTGCTGGAATTACAGGTGTGAGTCGCTGCGCCCATTCTCCAAGGGTTTTTGAACCCATGTGCTGGCAATCAGAGACAAAGATCAGACATACAGGCAAAGCTCAGAGATGTTGCAGTTTGTGTTCCAAACCACAGCAATAAAGTGAATATCACAATGAAGCGAGTCACAAATTTTTTGGTTTCCCAGTGCTTATAAAAGTTATGTTTATACTATACTATGGACTATTAAGTGTGCAATAGGATTATGTCTTAAAAGTGTATATATTTTAATTCGAAAATACTTTATTGCTAAAAAAAAAAAAGTGCTAACGATCATCTGAGTCTGGTGGAGAGTCTTGCCTTGATGTTGATGGCTGCTGACTGATCACAGTGGTGGTTGCTGAACACTGAGGTGGCTATAGAAATTTCTTAAATAAAACAATGACATTGCTGCATCAATTTACTTTTCCTTTCACAAGAGATTTCCCTGTAGCATGCGATGCTTTTTGATAGCATTTACCCACGGTAGAATTTCTTTCAAAATTGGAATCAATCCTCAAATCCTGCCCCTGCTTTAACAACTAAGTTGTTGTAACATTTTAAATCCTTTGTTGTCATTTCCACTATGTTCACAGCATCTTCACAAGAAGCAGATTCCATCTCAAGAAATCTCTTTCTTTACTTATCCATAAGAAGCAACTCCACATCTGTTAAAGTTTTATCATGAGATTGAGGCAATTCAGTTTCATCTTCAGGCTCCACTTCTAATTCTAGTTCCCTTGCTATTTCTACCACATCTGCAGTTCCTTCCTCCACTGAAGTCTTAAACTCCTCAAAGTCATCCATGAGGATTGGAATCAACTTCTTCCAAACTTATGTTAATGTTGATATTTTGACCTCCTCCCATGAATCATAAATGTTCTTTTTCTTTTGTTTTTGTTTTTTTGAGATGGAGTTTCACTCTTGTCCCCCAGGCTGGAGTGCAACAGCGCAATCTCAGATGACTGCAACCTCTGCCTCCCGGATCAAGTGATTCTCCTGCCTCAGCCTCCCAAGTAGCTGGGATTATAGGTGCCTACCACCACGCCTGGCTAATTTTTGTATTTTTAGTAGAGACAGGGTTTCACCATGTTGGCCAGGCTGGTCTCGAACTCCTGGACCTCAGGCAATCCACCCACCTTGGCCTCCCAAAGTGCTGGGATTACAGGCATGAGCCACCATGCCCAGCCTTGAATCATAAATGTTCTAATGGCATCTAGAATGGTGATTGATTCCTTTCCAGAAGGTTTTCAATTTTATTTGTCCAGATCCATGGGAGGAATCACTATCAATGGCAGCTATAGCCTTATGAAATATAT
Organism: Rhinopithecus bieti; assembly: GCF_001698545.2. NCBI lineage: Eukaryota > Metazoa > Chordata > Mammalia > Primates > Cercopithecidae > Rhinopithecus > Rhinopithecus bieti. The sequence goes on along the minus strand of NW_016806834.1, from coordinate 2,315,713 downwards.
TTCATAAATAATAAGACTTGAAAGTCCAAATTGCTTCTTTATCCCTGGGCCGCAGAATGGATGTTGTGTTAGCAGGCATAAAAACAACAGTAATTTCCTTGTACATCTCCATCAGAGGTCTTGGGTGACCAGGTGGATTGTCAATGAGCAGTAATATTTTGAAAGGAATCTTTTTTCTGAGGAGTAGGTCTCAACAGTGGGCTGAAAGTATTTAGTAGGCCAGGTGAGGTGGCTCGTGTCTGCAATCCCAGCACTTTGGGAGGCCAAGACAGGAGGATCACTTGAGCCCATGAGTTTAAGACCAGTCTGTGCAACGTGGCAAAACTCTGTCTCTACAAAAAATACAAAAATTAGCCAGGTGTAGTAGCACTTACCTGTGGTCCCAGCTACTAGGGAGGCTGTGGTGAGAGGATCACACAAGCCCAATGAGGTCGAGGCTGTAGTGAGCCACGATCGTGCCAATGCACTCCAGCCTGAGTGACAGAGTGAGACCCTGTCTCAAAAACCAAAAGAAAGTATTCAGTAAACCATGCTGTAAACAGATATGCTGTAATCCAGGCTTTGTTTTTCCACTGATAGAGCACAGGCAGAGTAGATTTTGGATAATACTTTAGGATCCTAGGATTTTGGGAATGGTAAATAAGCACTGGTTTCAACTTAAAGTCACCAGTTGGGTTGGGCATGGTGGCTCTCGCCTATAATCCCAGCACTTTGGAAAGCCAAGGTGAGTGGATCACTTGAGGTCAGAGTTCATTACCAGCCTGGCCAACATAGTGAAACCCTGTCTCTACTTAAAATACAAAAATTAGCCGGACATGGTGGCACGCACCTGTAGTACCAGGTACTCGGGAGGCATGAGGATCTCTTGAACCTGAGAGGGGGAGGCTACAATAAGCCAAGATCACACCATTGCACTCCAGCCTTAGTGACAGAGCAAGACTCTGTCTCAAAAAAAAGAAAAAGAAAACCTGTTGTTTAATGGAGCCGCCTTCATCAATGATCCTAGCTAAAGCTTCTGGATAACTTGCTGCAGTTCCTATATCAGCACTTGCTACTTCACCTTGCCCTTTTATGTCATGGAGATAGCTTCTTTCCTCATGAACCAACCTCTGCTAGCTTTTAACTGCTCTTCCTCACCTCTGTGGTTTGGAACACAAACTGCAACATCTCTGAGCTTTGCCTGTATGTCTAATCTTTGTCTCTGATTGCCAGCACATGGGTTCAAAAACCCTTGGAGAATGGGCACAGTGGCTCACGCCTGTAATTCCAGCACTTTGAGAGGCCGATCCAGGAGGATTGCTTGAGTCCAGGAGTTTGAGGTTGCAATGAGCTATGATTGCTCCACTGCCCTCCAGACTGGGTAATGGAGTGAGACCCCTGTCTCTAAAAACAAACTAACTAAAACCCTTAGAATTCCCTAAGGGACAGAAATGAAGACAGGGCCTTGCTCTGGATTAGGGATTGGTTTAAGGGCATGCTGTGGCTGATTTGATCTTCTATTAGGACCACTCAAAGTTTCTCCATGTCAGCAATAAGGCTGTTTAGCTTTCTTATCATCCATGGCTAACTTATCATTAGCGAGCTACTTGGCACAAGAGACCTAGTGTTTGGCCTATCTCAGCTTTCTTGGCTTTCGAAATGCCATCTTTATTAATTTAATCATTTCTAGCTTTTGATTTAACATGAAAGACGTGCAACTCTTCTTTACAACTGAACACTTAGAGGCCATTGTAACGTTATTAATTGACCTAATTTCAATATCATTGTGTCCCAGGGAATAGGGAGGCCTGAAGAGAGGGAGAGACACAGGAATGGCCATTCAGAAGAGCAGTCAGAATGCACAAATTTATCCATTAAGTTTATCATTTTATATAAGTGCAATTTGTGGCACCCTAAAATAATTACAATACTAACATCAAAGATCACTGAGCATCTCTGTTTCCACTTGAGGGTTGGGAAAAGAACAAAAATCACTAATCACAGATCACCTTAAAAGATATAATAATAATTTCAGAGTTTAAAATATTATGAGGATTACCAAATGTGACACAGACATGAAGTGACTAAGGCTGTTAGAAAAATGGCACCAATAGACTTGCTTGACGCAGGGCTGCCATAAACATTCAATTTGTAAAAAGTACAACATCCAAGCTGGTCATGGTAGCTCATGCCTGTAATCCCAACATTTTGGGAGGCTGCGGCAGGCAGATCACCCAAAGTCGGGAGTTCAAGACCAGCCTGGCCAACATGGTGAAACCCTGTGTCTACAAAAAAGAAAAAAAAAAGAAATACAAAAATTAGCCAGACCTGGTGGCAGGTGCCTGTAATCCCAGCTACTTGGGAGGCTAAGGTAGGAAAATCACTTGAACCCGGGAAGCAGAGGTTGCAGTGAGCTGAGATCACGCCATTGCATTCCAGCCTGCGCGACAGAGCAAGACTCCATTTCAAAAAAAAAAAAAAAAAAATCTGCGAAGCGCAATAAAGGTGAAGTTCAATAAAATGAAGATACGCCCTGTATTCTTTGTTATATCACATACTTTTTTTTTTTTTTTCTTGAGACAGAGTCTCACTGTGTTACCCAGGATGGAGTGCAGTGATGCAATCTCGGCTCACTGCAACCTCTGCCTCCCAGGTCTCCCAGGTTCAAGCGATTCTTCTGCCTCAGTCTCCTGAGCAGCTGGGATTACAGGTGCCTACCACCATGCCTGGCTAATTTATGTATTTTTAGTAGAGATGGGGTTTTACCATGTTGGCCAGGCTGGTCTCAAACTCCTAACCTCAGGTGATCCACCTGCCTCAGCCTCCCAAAGTGCTGGGATTACAGGCATGAGTCACTGTGCCCAGCCTTTATTATATCACATACATTTTAATAAATGATATTTATTAAGGATTAAGGATGTGACATATAACAAGCACATTTAACTCTCATGCCAACCTTATTTATCATCTCCATTTTACAGTTGAGGAGACTGAAATGCAGGGACTATATAATGAGCCCCAAGATCATAATATCAGTAACTGGTAGAGTAAGGATTCAAAGCCAAGTCAGTTTACTCAAGAGCCTGTGCTGGTAACAACTGATACTTCCTCCCTGTGTCCTCAAGCAAGTCACTTAACCTCACAGATTTTGGTTTTCCATGCAGTTAAGATAAAGAAGGTGGACTCCATGATTACTAATGTTCCTTTCAACTCTAGTGTTTCCCCTTTTCATTTAAATTGTTTCAAGGCCGGGCATGGCGGCTCACGCCCATAATCCTAACACTGTGGGAGGCCAAGGCAGGCGGATCACTTGGAGTCAGGAGTTTGAGACCAACATGGGCAACATGGTGAAACCCCGTCTCTACAAAAACACACAATTAGCCGGGCGTGGTGGTGTGTGCCTGTAGTTCCAGCTATTCCAGATGTTGAGGCACAAGAACCGCTTGACCTGGGAGACGGAGGTTGGGGTAAACTGAGATTGCCCCACTGCACTCCAGCCTGGGCAACAGATGGAGACTCTGTCTTAAATAACTAAATAAATAAATAGTTTCAAAACACCATTTTTCTTTTCTTTTTTTTCTTTTTTTTTCTTTTGAGGTGGAGTCTAGCTCTGTCGCCCAGGCTGGAGTGCAGTGGCCAGATCTCAGCTCACTGCAAGCTCCGCCTCCCGGGTTTACGCCATTCTCCTGCCTCAGCCTCCCGAGTAGCTGGGACTACAGGCGCCCGCCACCTCGCCCGGCTAGTTTTTTGTATTTTTTAGTAGAGACGGGGTTTCACCGTGTTAGCCAGGATGGTCTCGATCTCCTGACCTCGTGATCCGCCTGTCTCGGCCTCCCAAAGTGCTGGGATTACAGGCTTGAGCCACCGCGCCCGGTCTCTTTTTTCTTTTTTTGAGACAGAGTCTCACTCTGTCGCCCAGGCTGGAGTGCAATGGTGCGATCTCAGCTCACTGCAACCTCCATCTTCCATATTCAAGCTAGTCTCCTGCCCCAGCCTCTCAAGTAGCTGAGATTACAGACATATACCACCACACCTGGCTAATTTTTTTGTATTTTTAGTAGAGATGAGGTTTCTTCATATTGGCCAGGCTGGTCTCAAACTCCTGAACTTAAGTGATCTGCTGGCATGGGCCTCCCAAAGTGCTGGGATTACAGGCGTGAGCCACCGCACTTGGTCAAAACACCATCCTTAATGGCTGCATAATATCCTACTTATGAGTAAAAGATAATTTACTATTACCCTACTGCTGGACATTTAGGCTGCTTCCAGTTTTTCCCAACAAAATTATCCTTGCAATGAACATTCTGATGTTTTACAGATTATTTTCTTAGAATAAATCCTTAGAAATAATTCTATCGCAATCCATTCCTGTAATGAGGTTTTTTTTTTAAGTTTTATTCATCTAATCAATGTAATTTAGCTGTGTTATCTTACTATACCTGTTTTTTAAAACCAATATTATGCTACTATGGGGACTTAGTAAGAAAAAATAAAACACATTTTACTCTTGCCCGATTTCTTTAAGATTTTAAACATTAATTTTTTCTCTCTTTTTTTTTTTTGTTTTTTGTTTTGTTTTGAGATGGAGTTTTGCTCTTGTCACCCAGGCTGGAGTGCAACAGCATGATCTCAGCTCACTGCAACCTCCACCTCAGTTCAAGGGATTCTCCTGCCTCAACCTCCCAAAGAGCTGAATCAAAATGGAGTCACTAATGTTAAGAAAACCCTTACAAACAAGGCCAGAAGAAGTCATCCTGAAAGGGTTTTTACACTTGTATGCATGAAAATGAAAAGGACTCTACAAAACCCACAACCTTACACAAAAGCCGTCACAATCTTAGGCAAAAAAGACTTCTACAAGGACATCTGCCCAGCAACTACTTGTTCAACCTCAGACTGGTGTCATCCCTGTTATTAATCCTTGTAGCCAAAGATAATTATTTCAAAACAATTGTATAATCCTCCTGATTTTTTCCTTTAAAAACTTTGGTCTTCCTTTATCTCCTTGAATACGCACATCATTTACTATGACATGCAGATTTCCATTGCAATGCTCTATTCCCAAATAAACGTCATTTTCTTTTAGAGAGCCTCTCTCTCTGCTTGTTATTTAGGTTAACATGTATCAGGGCTAGGCCGTACACAGTGGCTCACGCCTGTAATCCCAGCACTTTGGGAGGCCAAGGCGGGCGGATCATGAGGTCAGGAGATCGAGATCATCCTGGCTAACACGCGGAAACCCCGTCTCTACTGAAAATACAAAAAAATTAGCTGGGCATGGTGGCAGGCGCTTGTAGTCCCAGCTACTCGGGAGACTGAGGCAGGAGAATGGTGTGAACCTGGGAGGTGGCACTTGCAGAGAGCAGAGATGCGCCACTGTGCTCTAGCCTGGGCAACAGAGCAAGACTCCGTCTCAAAAAAAAAAAAAGAGAGAAGGTACTTTGTAATATTCTCCCCACCCTTGAGAATGTGCTTTGTAAGATATACCCCCTGCCTGCAAAAAAATTGCTCCTAACTCTACCGCCTATCCCAAACCTGTAAGAACTAATGGTAATCCCAACACCCTTTGCTGACTCCTTTTTCGGACTCAGTTTGCCTGCACCCAGGTGAAATAAACAGCCTTGTTGCTCAAAAAAAAAAAAATTTTTTTTTGTTTGTATTTCTCTTGTTAATCTATCTTTTGTTATGTGGCCTCAGCCATGAACCAATGGGTGAGGAAACAGTACTATATATCCTTAGGTCTTGGACATGGAAATCAATAAATATTTATTAAATAAGTAAATTTGTCTTGTTCTTTTTTGTTTACTCTTTTAGACGACCTTTAGAAAATTTCCATTAGCCAGGTGTGGTGGCACGTGCCTGTAGTCCCAGCTGCTCAGGAGGCTGAGGCAAGATAATTGCTTGAACCTGGGAGGCAGAGATTGCAGTGAGCTGAGATCATGCCACTGCACTCCAGCTTGGGCAACAGAGTGAGACTCCACCTCAATAAAAAAAAAAAAAAAAAAGATTTCTTGGCTTCCTCCCTACAAAAAAAATCCAATGGGAATTTAGATGGGAGCTGCATTGAATTTTCAAATTGATTGAGGACAGGCTAAACACAATGTTCAGCCTTTTCATCTAAAATTTAGCATGCCTCTCCTTTTATTCACTGGTGAAAAAATAAGAGTGTTTCTATTAAAGGATGTTTCTAATTTTTTCTCTCTAGTAATAGTTTGATAGTTTGTATTACATAGATCAAACAAGTCCTCAGTAAGACTATGCCTATGAATTGTATTTGTTGATATGGTCCATGGGATCTTTTTTTCTCTACAATCTTTACATAATTATTGCCAGAATATTAGAGTGCTTTGTTTTGTTTTTTGAGACAGAGCCTTGCCCTGTCACTCAGGCTCAAGTGCAGTGGTGTGATCTTGGCTCACTACAACCTCTGCCTCTCGAATTCAAATGATTCTCCTTCCTTAGCCTCCCAAGTAGATGGGATTACAGGCACCCGCCATCATGCCGGGCTAATTTTTGTATTTTTATTACAGTAGAGATGGGTTTTCCCCATGTTGGTCAAGCTGATCTCTAACTCCTGGCCTCGAGTGATCTGCCTGCCTCGGCCTCCCAAAATGCTGGGATTACAGAAAACAGCACCTGGCATGAGCCACTGCACCTGGCCTAGAGTGTTTTTTTTCTGAACGACTTCATTAATTCAAGTAGTTTAGTTGAGCATAAAGATTCCATCATCTGCTTTCCTCCCAGAATTTAAGCCACTTATTTATTTACTATCTTACTGTATTTGTCAGAACTTCTATAACAACTTCAAATTAGAGGCTGAGAGACTGAATAACAAATGGACAATGGCCAGATCATATGAAAAATTGAACTTTGACCCATGATGTGCAACACCTTGCCCAGGAGATCAACCCTTTATCTACAATAAACAACTCAGGAAGCCAGCCTGCTGTAAGTCAGACTTAGAGGAAGCCAGCCTGCTATAAGTCAGACTTAGAGGAAGCCAGTTTGCTATCTCTAGTGACAATCCAAGAAGCTAAAAAATAACTTCTGTAACAATTGGCCTAAAATGGCCAGGACTTGATCAATAACTGACGGTTTCCAGAATTTTAGTCCCCATTTCCAACATAGGACTAACCAAGGAAAGCCAAATATGCACCCCTAACCAATCACATAAGATGCTCCACTTCTGCTTAGCCCACCTGCAGCTTCCTCATGCCAACAGCTTCCAATCAGGGCTTATTTCCTCTATAAAGCTTTCCCATTTCTCTGCCTGCCTCTGGGTCTCTGCCCAAATGCCAGTGCTGGTAGCGGACTCCCTTGCTAAAGCAAGCTCAGAATAAATAGCCATTGCTTCTCTCATTTGGTAGGTCTTTTTTTCTTTTATCTTTTAATGACAGAGTCTCACTCTGTCACCCAGGAGTGCAGCGGTGCCATCTCGACTCACTGTAACCTCTGCCTCCCCAGTTCAAGTGATTCTTCTGCCTCAGCCTCCCAAGTAGCTGGGACTACAGGTGCGTGCCACCAGTTCAAGACCAGCCTGGCCAACATGGTGAAACCCCGTGTCTACTAAAAATACAAAAATTAGCCAGGCGTGGTGGGGGGCGCCTGTAATCCCAGCTACTCAGGAGGCTGAGGCAGGAGAGTCACTTGAACCAGGGAGGCAGAGGCTGCAGCGAGCCAAGATCATGCCAGTGCACTCCAGCCTGGGCAACAAGAGTGAATTCCGTCTCAATAAATAAATAAATAAATAAATAAATAAATAGATACTCACACCTGTAATCCCAGCACTTTGGGAGGCTAAGGCGGGCAGATAGCAAGAGCAAGGTCAGGAGTTCGAGACTAGCCTGACGAACATGGTGAAACGTCATCTCTACTAAAAATACAAAAATTAGCCTGGCATGGTGGTGCATGCCTGTATTCCCAGCTATTCAGGAAGCTGAGGCAGGAGAATTGTTTGAACCTGGGAGGCGGATGTTGCAGTGAGCTGAGATCACACCACTGCACTCCAGCCTGGGTGACAGAGTGAGACTCTGTCTCAAAAAATAAATAAAATTTAAAAATTTTTTTAAAAGACAAAAGGAGAAATATTATCATCTAATATGAAAATGATTAGTATAATTATTATATTTAAAAACTGTGGCCGGGCACAGTGGCTCACACTTGCAATCCCAGTTCTTTGGGAGGCCAAGGTGGGTGGATCACTTGAGGCCAGGAGTTCGTGACCAGCCTGGCCAACATGGCGAAACCCCACCTCTACTAAAAATACAAAAATTAGCCAGGGTGGTAGAATCCCAGCTACCCGGGTGGCTGAGGCATAAAAATTGCTCAACCCTGAGACGCGGAGTTTGCAGTGAGCCGAGATCACACCACTGCACTCCAGCCTGGGCAACAGAGCAAGACTCTGTCTCAAAAAAAAAAAAAAAGGAAAGAAAGAAAAATAGAAAGTATGTTAATAGAATAAAGTAATTTACATAGAATCAAAGGAAGCAAGAATTTGGCAGCATTAGTCTAGTAGTGCTGAGTGTACTGCTGCCAAGGTGAGATAAACTAAACACAACAAATACCAAAACCTCTAGAAAGAATATGCTAGTGTGGATCAGGGTAGGTTCCTCTTACTTGTCAAATACATAAAATATCGCTAAAGACCATCTAGCACCCTCTCCTCTGATTCTATGCTCACCTGAGAGGATTCTGATTGTGCACTTGGCCTCTCAGTTACCTTTCCTAGAAGGGATACACGAGATCTTCACCTCGCAACATGACTACTGCACTCGAAATGTGGCTAATCCGGGCACTTTGGGAGGCCAAGGAGGGAGATCACTTGAGCCCAGGAGTTTGAGACCAGCCTGGGCAACATGATGAGGCCCCATCTTTATAAAAAGAAAGAAAAGAAGAAGAAAGTAACTAAATAAAAATAAAACTCTGTAAAGAAAGAAAGAAAGAAAGAGAGAGAGAGAGAGAGAGAGAGAGAGAGAAAGAAAGAAAGAAAGAAAGAAAGAAAGAAAGAAAGAAAGAAAGAAAGAAAGAAAGAAAG
>NW_016806834.1:2292911-2305614 GCF_001698545.2 Rhinopithecus bieti | reverse complement strand
TAAAATTAAAAAAAAACACACACACACACAGAAAAAGAGCACCGATTTAGAATGCTGAACAATAATACCATAGTCAATGTAAATATACAATCTCCCTGTAAATTAATAAATTGACACTTTGGTTTAGAAATCTGACTTTGGTGAATTTTCTTGGCACAAGTCTGTCCCTCATATACTGATCGATTTTTGTATTTACAAACTCAAATAAATATTCTCCTTCCATAGCCCTGCAAAATGAAGGATCAAGCCTTCACTGAAGTGAGCAAATCAAAGTTTTAGCATCTTCTGAGCTTTCTAGGCACAAGCTGTCAGTTCAGCCATTTCTCTGCCTGCAATTTCACTCTTGGTTTATAATCTTGGGTTTAGGCTGTGTTTTTCAAGAGATAGAGTTGGTGCCATTCATCTTTGTTTTCCTATCACTTATGTTCCTTAAACAAAGGATTTTAAAAGTTTGTTAAATATTCTACATTTTATGCCTTTGATCATAGCTATAAGACTGCTTGCCTTGAAAAGGATTTGTACATAATTCTCCATGGTTTTTTTCTTAATATGTTAATTACAAACTGCTTATAAAAATTGAGTACATAAATACCTGAAAGACAGTAGTTATTTACAGTCATGTAAAGCAAAAATGGCAAGTGACATCTAATTAATAGCTAATAACCTAATAATATGGAGTGGAAGCTTGATAACTATTACAGCACACTGTGTTTTATTATCAAGGACAGAGCCTTAGAGACAGACCACAGAATTGATATTTCATCATTATGCGATGGCCTACATTATATGACCTCTTATTTGTCCCTCAACTCCAATAGCAACCTCAAGGCTGATATAGAATAGCAGTGGAAAGGAAAATAGATGACACAAAAAGAAAAGTAGGTTTATCATGGGACCCGTGTAGTGCTTTGGCCTCATAGGAGAGACCAGATGGTAGTAGCTCCTCTCTCAGCAAGTAGCTCCTCAATGTCCTGCGGGTTGTAAACAACAAATTCACATTGTCTTCACCTGCTAAAAATTATTTTTTTAAATACTGTGGCAACATCAAAACAATACTGAAAATACAATCCCTCAATATAAGAAGAAAAAAAATTTCCTAAATATTTAGTCCGTCAAAAGAAAAAGTCTTTTCTGAGAAATGCTATTACCCACTAGAAAATCTTGGCTTCTTAAAATCCAAGAATATTCTCATCTCTTTTTTGTTTGTTTTCTGAGACAGAGTCTCACTCAGTTGCCCAGGCCTGAGTGCAGTGGCGCAATCTTGGCTCACCGCAACCTCCACCTCCCAGGTGCAAGCGATTCTCCTGCCTCAGTCTCCTGAGCAGCTGGGACTACAGGCACGTGCCACCACGCCCGGCTAACTTTTGTATTAGTGGAGACAGGGTTTGACCATATTGGCCGGGCTGCTCTCCAACTCCTGACCTTGTGATCCACCCACCTTGGCCTCCCAAAGTATTGGGATTACAGGCGTGAGCCACAGCGCTAGGCCTCTTATTTTTAAATAAAGTAAATGGCCCTCATTTTACCCAATTTTGTGACTTTGTAAAAGCCAATGAAAATGTCTGAGAAACTACTGACATTAGTTTTACTGCAGTTAAATATTTGCAAACTTTGCCAGGTGCGGTGGCCCCTGCTTGTAGTCCCAGCTACTTGGGAAGCTTGAGGCAGGAGATGACTTGAGCCCAGGAGTTCTGGGCTGTAGTGTGCTATACCAATCGCGTGTCCACACTAAGTTCGGCATCAATATAGTGACCTCCCAGGAACAGGGGACCACGAGGTTGCCTAAGGGAGGGGTGAACTGGCCAAGATCGGAAATGGAGCAGGTCAAAACTCCCCTGCAGATCAGTAGCAGGATCGTGCCTGTGAATAGCCACTGCACTCCAGCCTGGGTAACAGACCCTGTTTCTCTCTCTAGAGAGATGATAGACAGATAGATGATTGATTGATTGAGCATATATATATGCTAATTCTATAGAAACATGTAACTGTCCTTTGACATTTTAATAAAAATTATGTATACAAGATTTCAAATTTAATTATTCTCTTCTTCCATAGCATCAAGGACACCTTTCGGTTGCACAAGAAAAACTGAAGCAAATATTCTCTGAAAGGTGACTGATTCCAATAAAACGTATAATTTTTGTACATTTAGTAGAGACGGGGTTTCATCATGTGGTGGCACGCACCTGTAGTTCCAGCTACTCTGGAGACTGAGGCAGGAGAATCGCTTGAACTCAGGAGGCAGAGGTTGCAATGAGCCGAAATCGTGCCACTGCACTCCAGCCTGGCAACAGAGCCAGACTCCGTCTCAAAAAAAAAAAAAAGTATAATTTGATGACAGTTTTCTTCAATAGTTTAAGACACTTCTAACAAACTATAATTTAGTCGTCCTAATTAACAGAAGAAAAATGTTAATACTCTCACACAGTGACCTCTACAAAGTTTCCCTCAATGGATCCATCCTTTCCTTCGGAGAGGAAAAAGATTCTACATATATTTCTTAAAGCTCTTAATCACTTTACATGTGGGCTACATGTCATTTTTCAACAGTTTCCCTCTGGGTAGTTGGTTGCTCCAATATTTTCCAGAATTGATTCGTTCTTAGGTACCAACTTGACTGTTCAATTCAGCAATGCTGGCTTTAAAACAGAAGAAAAGGCCAGGCGCGGTGGCTCACGCCTGTAATCCCAGCGCTTTGGGAGGCCAAGGCGGGCGGATCATGAGGTCAGGAGACCGAGACCATCCTGGCTAACACGGTAAAATCCCGTCTCCACTAAACATACAAAAAATTAACCGGGCGTGGTGGTCGGCGCCTGTAGTCCCAGCTACTGGGGAGGCTGAGGCGGGAGAATGCCGTGAACCCAGGAGGCGGAGTTTGCAGTGAGCCGAGATGGCGCCACTGCACTCCAGCCTGGGCGACAGAGCAAGACTACGTCTCACAAAATAAATAAATAAATAATAAAATAAAATAGAAGAAAAATAGGAGTAGGAACAACGTGGAATAGTAGGCTAGCCCCTGGGGACAAGAAGAGAAGTCCCCTTAGCAGAGGTCACCGAAGTGCAAACTTGAACCAGACTGTGAACAAACAAGTGACAGAAGCAAAAGTGGCCTCAGCTGCAAACGCAGCACTTCATAAACCACACACATGATCAGCCCTCATTTCCACCTTAGAGAACTTGAAAACTTACCTAACTCCACCATTTATAGCTGCTGAGCAGGTGGATGATATTCGTCAATGTGGGGTTTAGAATAATGCAATACTTGAAATAAAATTAGAAAGAAAATAAGGCCAGGCACGGTGGCTCATGCCTGGAACCCCAGCAATTTGGAAGCCGAGCAGGAGGATCGCTTGAGCCCGAGAGTTCGAGATCAACCTGGGCAACAGAACAAGACTCCATGTGTATTTAAAAAAAAAAAAAAAAAGTAAGAAAACAAAGGCTTTGTTAATCGCTAAGCAAGGATTACAAAATGGAAAAGACAGTAAAGAAAAGGAAGGTCCTAAGGACCTGACCCACGAGTTTCAGTCCAAGTAAGCTGGACCTGCCCAGAGGAAGCGAAGCGGAAGTAGGATCCAGAGCGCTTCCCCAGGCCTCCCGCGCTCCGCGCATGCGCAGGTCTCTGACTCGACCGCTTTGGCGGGTGCGAGCCAGCCCTAGGTTATCTAGAGGCGGAGGGCGGGGCGGTATCACGTGACCGGGGTTGCGGCATTTCTGGCCCAATCCAAGACGGTTTCAGAAAGCGCTCTGTAGAACAATTCGGGTTGCCGGGATCCTTTCCGAGTCTTGACCTCCACTTTTGCTTCTGGCTTTTCGACTCTGTTCTTGAATCTAAAAATTTGCCTTGGCAGAAATTTTTGCCTGTGTTCCAGGAATTACATTACAGACACACTCTAAAGTGATCAGCACTTTTTATTTTTTTCCTCCATCGACTAAAATAACATTGCTCTCTCCCCAAGACGCTCGAATTCTATTCTATTGCTTGGGATTCCAGAATCGCTGGAGGGCGCCCTGTTATAAAAATAGCACTCCTCCAGAAAAGAGAGAAAAAGTTTTATCTATATCTCAGGGGTTGAGGATTGGAGAAATAAACATGAAAAATTTTTAAAGGCAAGTGTCCCCTAGGACGATGACAGATAACGTACCTCGAAACGTACCTCGAAACGTACCCCCAAAGGTCACTTTGTCAGTTTAAGCATTTAAAATCTCCCCATCTGTCTATTCAAGCCCATCAAAAATCTGAAGTAGTGATGTGAGATAACATGTGGTTGGTCCAACCCAGTAGAGTGTGATGGGGAAACAGGGCTTAGAGGAATTTAATCTTAAAACTGGAGTCCTTTCCTCATTTCCCTGAAATAAAGGGAATTGGGTAAAAAGCAAAATGGATGAGGCTGAGTTCTAGAGCTCTAATCCTTCACGTACTGAATGCTACAGCCCAGGAAGCTTAGCAGTGGTTCATGTCACATACCCCCAGTATACGTGGCTTGGTAAAAATACTTGTTGGCAGGCCGGGCACGGTGGCTCACGCCTGTAATCCTATCACTTTGGGAGGCTGAGGCGGCGGATCACAAGGTCAGGAGTTCGAAATCAGCCTGGCCAACATGGTGAAACCCCCATCTCTACTAAAAATACAAAATTAGCTGGGCATGGTGGCACGCACCTGTAATCCCAGCTACTCAGGAGGCTGAGGCAGGAGAATTATTTGGACCAGGAAGGCAGAGGTTGCAGTGAGCCGAGATCCGTGCCACTGCATTCCCAGCCTGGGCGACAGAGTAAGACTCGTCTCAAAAAAAAAAAAAAAAAAAAACGGTTGGGTAAAATTAATCCAATTTACTGAAAATTTCTCACCCAGTAACCTTTTCAGAAAGATTTAAACATATACAACAAGATAATTTCCCACACTCCATTGAGTTCAGGAAATTTTAACTCAGCATAATCTCAGAACGTCCCTGGTGGTAGACAGGGTGCAACACAGTTCAATAGCGCATGAATCACATGGAGAGGATCTTGGCTGGATATTGCAGGTGGAACGTGTACTGGCGCTCCTTGTTTTCCTTTCTCTTGTTTTTCGCTGTCATTGTTCTCTAGTAGTTTCATGCTGAACTGGTCATCTCATATACACTTACGATCTATACTAAAGGTACCTGAAACCAAATCTCACAGAGATCCCAGCGGTGTCTGATATATAAGGTGTCGCCCCAGCTGTGAAAGCCAACTGACTACACTGTTGGGTGATCTCCTGGCAAGATTGCTCAATGTACCGCATAACGCCTTTGGCTGGAGGAAAATATCCCTCCAGCTGGTGGAACGGCGCTTTCTCCTGTAGCCTCCTGTGATGCTAATTCGGGTGGTGAGCGCTCTATAGCCAGGTAGAGGTCGACAAACCAATTTAGAGCGAGAAAAAACAAAGGGACAGAGATTGCTGACCCCCGAGCATACCTTCATGCAGTCTTAGGAGGATGTGCAAGATGTATCTTCCTAGTAATAATTATCAGACATATAGCATGGGCCGCCATGGAGTTTTTTAAGAAAACCTTCACAAATTTTGGGGTTGATTAATAATAAGATGAGGTGGAGTAGCCCGCGTTTACATTTTAACGAGTGGCTCACGCCTGAATCCCAGCACTTGGGAGGCTAGTGGGTGGATCACTGGATAGGACTTTGAGACCAGCGTGTCGACAAAGTTGAAACCCCATCTCTACTAGCTGGGCGAGGTTGGACAGAAAGGGTTTGGGCCCAGCCCACCCGGATGTAATTCTCATGTCCGGGACTCTGAAGCCGAGGCAGAATGAGAATGGGGGACTTGTTACCCCAGGAGCAAGGGGGTTTTGCAGTATAAGTTTAAACAGAGACGCACCCTCATTTCCCTTGTTAAGCGCACAAGGACCTCGGTGCAATCCATACGAAGATCAAACTCACTGTCTTAAATAAATAAAAAAAAAAAAAATGAATAAAAAAAAGCTCACATAGGAGAAGTTACGTGTAAAGTATACTTCTTCGAAGCCTACACAGCTAGGGTTATCGGATCTAACTGTGTGCCTATTTTGGCGGAAGAACTATAGGTCATATTAATTCTCATTAGAACATGGATTGTCTCGTATTTCAGTAATGTCCTAGTGGGGGTTTTAGGACCAGTCCAATGCAAAAAGTGCTATGAATCTTTCTTGATAATATTTATTTTTCATTGAAATTAAACAAAGGTCATACCTGCTTCTGATTCTTTATAACACGGGTTTTGGAGGTATTTATTTATTATTTAAGGACGGAGTCTTGCTCTGTTGCCTTCAGAAGCTTGAAGTACTAAGATACGGCACAAAAGAATCCCTGTTTGTCACTGCAACCTTCTGCTGCTCGATATACAATATGTTTTACTCTTGCCCCCAGCCTCCGAGGTGAGACTGGCCATTTATGTACATGTGAGCCCCTACATGTGCCCAAGCTGGCTCAACTTTTATTGTATTTTTGGGGGTAGAGACAGACGATTAGAGCCCAAGTGGAGCTTTCGCCATTTTGCCCAGGCTGGTCCTGGAAATTCCTAACTCTACGGTGTGATTCTTTCTTTCACCTCGGCTACCCCCTTTCTGGAAAATAGAATGCAGAGGAGGAACAAAATAAGAGCTCAGTCCGCACCAAGCACCTGGACCCCGAGGGTATTTATTGGGATAACCTATCAATAGATAGGCTTCTTACTATTCTTAAAAATGTGTCACTAGAATGGGTTTGTATGCTTATTATACAGCTCAATTTTATGGTTGGGTGCGGTTATGGCTTCAATCCCCCCCCATTACATTTCCTTCAGCACCCTTTAGAGTCCCCCCTTAGAACGTTCATATTTCCTTCAGGGATAAAAAGGACTATCGATTTGACCAGAGCGCTAGAGGCATACATTTAGTAAAAAGAAACCCATCTCCTATCTAAAAATAAATATACCTCTAAAAAATAAAAAAAGTCCAGTGGGCATAGTGCACGTGCCTAGTAAAATCCAGCTAAACTAACCAGGAGGCTGAGGAGACCGCAGCACACTCCCTTGAAGCTGTGAAGCGAGGGTGCAGCTAGCAATAGTACTGTGCCATTCTGCCGACTCTGAGCGATGAGGATGCGAGCAAGACTAGTAACTCCAAAAAAAATAAATAACAAATTTCTCCTGGATGATCAACTCATTTTGTAACTTTCATTGTTTGATGTAATCCATTCTCGCCTTCAGTTAGGGTTATAGTAATACAAGATAACTACCCCCCTCAGCCCGTACCAATGTTACCCAGCAGGTTCTAAATCTTAGGCGAATTAGTACGAAAAGGCATGCATAGTAGATTCTATAATTAAGAACAGCTGCAGAAACCAATTGCTCCAGACTAGAAACGAGGGGATTTTCAGGAACTGAATTAGTCTGGGTGCGATGTGCGAAAGCCTCTCTTAAAATAATAGACAAACCATATTTTAAAAGGTGTCTTTGAAGTCACATCACTCACATAGAATTCGCTTCCTTACTCTAACAACTTCGATCAGAAAATTGTGCGGTGGTCGTAACATTCCTGTAACCAAGTAGGTGATAGTGCTTTGAATTTTTAAGACAATAAAAAAGCTTATTGCAAAAAAAAAATATGGAATTCGAACTAATAAACACTTAAGTCTGGCCATGCGCGGTGCTCAAGCCTGTAATCCCAGCACTTTTGGGAGGGGGTTTGACAAGTGCGGACGAGGAGTATTCTTATCATGAGGCAGGACGCACTGAGACCCATCCTGCTAACCCCCGGCTGAAACCCCGTTTCTACTAACAAACTACAAAAACAACTACCAGCCCGCGCGACCGGTGTCGGGTATCTGTGTTCTCCAGCACCGGGGAGCTGAGGCAGAACAATGGCCGGTAACCGCCCGGGGGCGGAGCTGCAGTGAGCCAAAATCTGGCCCTGCCTCCAGCCTGGGTGATGCAGAGTGCGAGACTACCTTTTATCTTTCCATGCCTTTTTTAAAACCTCAGTCAGAGAATTGAATAATAGAGTGAAAATAATATATAATGAGATAATAGATGATATTACCTCTTAGTTTGAAAATATCTGGTCAATATTTTCCATCCTGCAGGAAGCAGAGTTCAATAATTAGAAATACCTTTTCAATATTAAACTGTAAAGCAATCATGAAAACATTATTATACTTGTGCCGTGACTATAAAATTCCAGTTGTCTACATATGAAACATTTTAAAAATCACTTACCATAGGGAAACCAAAAAAAAAGAGAGCAGAAAAAACATAGTTTCAAGTTTGATTTTGCTCTAATAAACATTTAAGTATTATGTATATTTCCATTTATATTATCAAGATTCAGAAAATAAACATGCAGTATAATCGGAGAACTTTGGATTCATTTTAGAAAAACTATTGATATACAATAGTCTTATAATCACTTTAATAAACCACAGATAATACAAGTATAGGTAATAAACTTATTACTTCAAATCAAACTGCAAAAAGTACTGGTTCGCCGGGCGCGGTGGCTCAAGCCTGTAATCCCAGCACTTTGGGAGGCCGAGACGGGCGGATCATGAGGTCAGGAGATCGAGACCATCCTGGCTAACACGGTGAAACCCCGTCTCTACTAAAAGTACAAAAAACTAGCCGGGCGAGGTGGCGGGCGCCTGTAGTCCCAGCTGCTCGGGAGGCTGAGGCAGGAGAATGGCGTGAACCCGGGAGGCGGAGCTTGCAGTGAGCTGAGATCCGGCCACTGCACTCCAGCCTGGGGGACAGAGCGAGACTCCGTCTCAAAAAAAAAGTACTGGTTCAGTTTGTAACCCCAAAAGGAAAATTTAGAGAATCCAGATTTTTTTCTGCCTTTTGGAAAAAAAGTTAATAAAGAAGGCCAGCTGTGGTGGCTCACACCTGTAATCCCAACACTTTGGAAGACTGAGGCCGGTGGATCACCTAAGGTCAGGGAGTTCGAGACCAGCCTGACCAGCAAAGCGAAACTCCATCTCTACTAAAAATACAAAATTAGCTGGGCATGGTAGCGCATGCCTGTAATCGCAACTACTCGGGAGGCTGAGGCAGAATCTCTTGAACCCAGGAAGCGGAAGTTGTGGCGAGCCAAGATGGCGCCACTGCACTCCAGCCTGGGCAATGAGAGTGAAACTCTGTCTCAAAAAAAAAAAAAAGTTAATAAAGAAGATGATGGTTAAACTATTAAATTGTAATGCCAGCTGGGAGCAGTGGCTCATGCCTGTAATCCCAGCACTTTGGGAAGGCCGAGGCAGGCGGATCATGAGGTCAGGAGATCGAGACCATCTTGGCCAACATGGTAAAACCCTGTCTCTACTAAAATACAAAAATATTAGCCAGGCATAGTGGTGCATGCCTGTAGTCCCAGCTACTCAGGAGGCTAAGGCAGGGGAATCGCTTGAACCCGGAAGGCAGAGGTTGCAGTGAGTCGAGATCGCGCCATTGCACTCCAGCCTGGTGACAGAGTAAGATTCCGTCTCAAAAAATAAATAAATAAATTGTAATGTCTCATATCACATCCAAGTATTTAAATGAGTTAACTTTCAAGCTGTTAGTTTTTAAAAAGACCTTCAAAGCTGCTAATGGTATTGTTGAAAAAGTGAATTTTATACACTGAAACTAATCATTATAACAAATCTTCAATTTATTTGAAGCAATTCAGTTTTAAAACTTTAAGTTACAGCAGTCACAGAAAAAAACAGGGAACAGTCAGAAACAATAAAAGAATAATCAGGAGTACTGCAAATNGGCTCACGCCTGTAATCCTATCACTTTGGGAGGCTGAGGCGGCGGATCACAAGGTCAGGAGTTCGAAATCAGCCTGGCCAACATGGTGAAACCCCATCTCTACTAAAATACAAAATTAGCTGGGCATGGTGGCACGCACCTGTAATCCCAGCTACTCAGGAGGCTGAGGCAGGAGAATTATTTGGACCAGGAAGGCAGAGGTTGCAGTGAGCCGAGATCGTGCCACTGCATTCCAGCCTGGGCGACAAAGAAAGCCTCTGTCTAAAAAAAAAAAAAAAAAAAAAAACGTGTTGGTAAAATTATCCAATTTACTGAAAAAATTTCTCACCCGTAATCCTTTTCAGAAAGATTTAACTAATTCCCCACAGATAATAAATCTTCCACACTCCAAAATTGAGTTCGTTTTTAACTCAGCATATTCTCAGAAAAGTGGCCGGTGGTAGAGCAGAGTGCAACACAGCTCAAAGCGCTGAACTCACAGGAGCTTCGCTGCAGACTTGCAGTGACAGTGACTGCTGCTTCCCTTGGTTTCCTCTGGTGCTGCTGTCATTGGTTCTCTAGTAGTTTCAACTGCAGTTCCTTCCATTACACTTACAGATTCTTCTACGGACCCCAGAATTCCGCAGTCACAGCTCTCTATATAAATGGCTTTGAAAGCCACTGACTACACTGTTGGTGTCTACTTAGTGCCAAGAGAAATGGACTCTGGGAGAAAATCCCTCCAAGTGGGAGAACCCTGTAGCCCCTGTGAGCTAATTCTGGGGAGTGACTCTAGCCAGGAAAAGTCACAACCAAAGCGGAAAACAGATTGTAGCCTTCGTCATCAGCAAGATGGTGCAGTTTATTTAATAGAAAAATTATCAATATGCTGCCATAAAAAATACTTAAAAATTTTTTTTTAATATAATAGGAGGCCGGTCATGGTGGCTCACGCCTGTAATCCCAGCACTTTGGGAGGCCTAGGTGGGTGGATCACCTGAGATCAGGACTTTGAGACCAGCGTGGTCGACAAAGTGAAACCCCATCTCTACTAGCTGGGCGAGGTGGCGGGCGCCTTGTAATCCCAGCCACTCTGGAGGCTGAGGCAGGAGAATCGCTTGAACCCGAGAGGCAGGGGTTGCAGTAAGCCGAGATCACGCCATTGCATTCCAGCCTGGGCAACAAGAGTCAAACTCAGTCTTAAAAAAAAAAAAAAAAAAAAAAAAAGATAATAGGGAGAAGTTTACAGTGTCAAAGTTACTTCTTGAAGCTACAACAGGTAGTTTTCACTAGAGCTGTGTGCCTATTTGGTGGCTTGTGTCAGTATTAACCATTAACATGGATGTGTCCATATTATAAGTGACCAAGTCCAAACAAAAATTTGAATTACTTGTAAATATTCATGAAGTTAGAAAAGGTCATACCTGCTTCTGATTCTTTATTAACACGGGTTTTGGAGTATTTATTTATTTATTTAAGACGGAGTCTTGCTCTGTTGCCCAGGCTGAAGTACAGTGGCACAGTCTCGGCTCACTGCAACCTCTGCCTGCTGGGTTCAAATGATTCTCCTGCCTCAGCCTCCGGAGTAGCTGGGATTACAGGTGAGCCCCACCATGCCTGGCTAATTTTTGTATTTTTGGTAGAGACGAGCTTTCGCCATTTTGGCCAGGCTGGTCTGGAACTCCTAACCTCAGGTGATCTGCCCACCTCCACCTCCCAAAGTGCTGGGATTACAGGCCTCAGCCACCGCACCTGGCCCCAGGGTATTATGGGATAACCCTACTTCAGGGTCTTACTATCCAAAAATGTGACTAGAATTGTATGAAATAAAGTATTTTAGGTTGGGTGCGGTGGCTCATCCCCATAATCCCAGCACTTTAGGAGGCCGAGACGGTCAAATTTCTTCAGGAAAGGAGTTCGAGACCAGCCTAGGCAACATGGTAAAACCCCATCTCTACTAAAAATAAAAATAAAAAATTAAAAAAAGCCAGGTGGGGCATAGTGGCACGTGCCTGTAATCCCAGCTACTCAGGAGGCTGAGGCAAGAGAATCCCTTGAAGCCTGGAGGCAGAGGTTGCAGTGAGCCAAGACTGTGCCACTGCACTCCAGCATGGGTGACAGAGCAAGACTAGTCTCAAAAAAAAAAAAAAAACAATTCTCCTGGAGATCAACTCATTTTGTAATTTCCATTGTGTGATGTAACCATTCTCCTTCAAGTTAGGGTTAGTAATACAAGTAACTACCCTCAGGTAGAAGTACCCATGCCAGGTTCTCAAATCTTAGGCTGAATTAGTACATGAAAAAGGCATGCAGTAGTAGAATTCTATAATTAAGCAACAGCTGCAGAATATCATTGCATCCAGTACTAGAAACAAGAGAGGGGAAATTTTCAGGAACTGAAAGCATGTCACATTCCAAAGCCTCTCTTTAAAATATAGAACAAACCATATTTAAAGGTGTCTTCAATCACAATCTCTCACTGAATTGCTTCATTATCTAACAACTTCATCAAAAACTTTGTGCGGTTCTACCATTCTCTGTAACCAAGAGGTGAAAGGCTTTGAATTTTTTAAAGACAATAATACCTGCAAAAAAAATATTAATTTCAGTAAATAATACCCTTAGTTGGCCAGGCGCGGTGGCTCAAGCCTGTAATCCCAGCACTTTGGGAGGCCGAGACAGGCAGATCATGAGGTCAGGAGATCGAGACCATCCTGGCTAACCCGGTGAAACCCCGTTTCTACTAAAAAATACAAAAAAACTAGCCGGGCGAGGTGGCGGGTACCTGTAGTCCCAGCTACTGGGGAGGCTGAGGCAGGAGAATGGCGTAAACCCGGGAGGCGGAGCTTGCAGTGAGCCAAGATCTGGCCACTGCACTCCAGCCTGGGTGACAGAGCGAGACTCCGTCTCAAAATAATAATAATAATAATAATAATAATAATAATAATACCCTTAGTTGAAAATACTTCAATATTTTCCATCTCTCAG
>NW_016806834.1:2287129-2290918 GCF_001698545.2 Rhinopithecus bieti | reverse complement strand
ATTAACTTCAAAGTTTTTAAGGAGATTCTTGAGGAACTTAACACACTATATACATACTGCCATACAAAGAGCATTAAAATAGGACCGAAAACTTCTACAAAATATAAAACCCACCCTTACTTATTTGCATGAAAATACCACCCACAAAGCTAAATAAGTCTTAAAAGTTATCTGGAGGCTCTAAGTGTTGTTTTCAAACCAAAGTACTCTAATTTTGATTGCACAGTAAGATGATTGATAAGAAAGTCAATATATAGATTTCATTTTAAAAATAAGTATTTTGTAATCTGGCATAGTATGTAACGAGAATTGTTAGGAACTAAAATAGGGAATTTCAATTTTTAAAAGCAGAAGAAAAATGTTAGTTTTTTGGGATTCCAATCCCCTCACTAAACTTATCCCAAGTATTTTATTTCAGTCAGTTGTGTAACTTTTTTAGTTTCTCCACAAGTAACATCATAATTTTTACTTTAAAACACCAAGTCATACATTTTACATTTTAGAAGCAGTAGCAGCAGTACTATACTCAGTATTTAAATATGTCCCAGTATAGAAGCATAACTTCAATTAATTTGCTGACACTAACTTTTTTAAAACTTACAAATATTCAAAACAAAGGGAAAAAATTTTAGATAGCCAAGATTTAAAAAGCCATTGCTTTGAACATGGAGCCTCAATAGCAAAAGAGGAGATATAGTTGTATACTCATCTTATTTAGTAGCCATGTAAGGAAACACACACTTACCCCAAATATTTTTCTACTTTGAATAGACATCCACTTGAAAACAAATCTTAATTTTAATGTCGATTTAGTTTCAAATACTTTTCCAGCTGCCTAGTACATTCCAATTAATGCTATTATTATATCTGGTAATGCTTCAAAACTGGGAATTAAAGGTTAGAAATACTTTGCAGAGTGGTATCCAAATCATTTAAGAAGCCAACTTTAAAATTTGACTTTAATGTCTTATTAATTATTAACAGGCAATTGTTCTGACTTTTAAGAAACATGAACACTGCTTCCAAAAAGCACCCCTGCTTTTCTTTCTTCATCCTACTAATATTGTCTTAGATGTTGTGAACCAAGAAACATTTATGGTAAGCAGAGCTTACTGCATAAAACTGTATTGATAATATATTCTTATGTCAGAAAATACTCAATTTCTTCCACTTCATTTATTTAAAACCCAGACAGGACTAAAAGGTAGTTGAGGTATAAGACTAAAGGTTTTCCTGGGTTTCACAAGTTTCCCAACTTTCTTTTGAGAGAGCAGGAGGGAGTGAAACAAGAAGGGAAGGTGATCATAAAGGAATTGCTAAGAAGAAAAAGAATGCACACCTAAAAACAAAACAAAATAAACAACCATCGGCATGTCATGATTTGCAGCCTGACAAAAGGGCTCACCTGCATGTCTCTGGACTTAGTATAAGCAATTTTTCCTTCAAAAATAAAATCTTATCAGTCACCACTAAATCCATGAACCCTATTACTGAATAGAACCTCCACAAAATCCATGAACTATGTTGCTGAATAGAACCTTTACTATTCTGCTTCTATTTTCCAAGTTACCTGTGACAAAAAAGCAACCAAACACTCTTAGTCAAAAAAAAAAAAAAAAAGGTAACTGCCTTCAAACTAAAGATCCCTGGATTACCTCTAAAAGAATAACCAACTTACCACTCAAGAGACTATTGTCATTTTATATTATAGCAAACTGTAATTTCAGTTAATTTATAAATAAGGAATGAAATGCACCATACTACACTTGTGTAAAAGTGATGTTTTAATTATGGGCTAAAAATGACTAATACAGTAAGCTTAAATTTAAAAAATTAAGTCTAAATAAATTGCTAGGGAATTCCACAATGGGAGTCAATGAAAATTTTCTCTACATATAATATGATCATTAACAGACTAGTTCTTATTTGGAATGATAAGGCAAAAATAGTAAAACCACACTTTTCCTATAAAAAGTTACACATTATCTTCTGTAGGGATAGCTATCGTACATGAAGAAACAAAGATGTGATCACTCTATTGCACACCCAGAAACATTAGAGAGTCTGGTCTTAGAATGATCTAGTCATCTTCCTCTCCATCATCTTCAGCATCTCGTTTCCTCTTCTCCCCTCGAAGACCTTCTTCTTCTTAACGAGTGGAAGGAAAAATGCAAAATGCTTAATTTTAACAAATGAGGATTGGTTACATTACAAAGTTTTGAATCTTAGTGAAAAGTTAATGGCAGGGCCTAACACGGTGGCTCACACCTGTAATCCCAGCACTTTGAGAGGCCGAGGTGGGTGGATCACTTGAGGTTTGGTCAACAAAGTGAAACCCCATCTCTACTAAAAATGCAAAAAATTAGCCAGGCGTGATGGCGGGTGCCTATAATCCCAGCTACTGGAGAGGCTGAGGAAGAATTGCATGAACCTAGAAGGCGGAGGTTCCAGTGAGCCAAGATCGTGCCACTGCACTCCAGCCTGGGCAACCGCCCAAAACTTTGTCTCAAAAAAAAAAAAAAACGTTACTGGCAGAAGAAAATTGGCCAGGCAAGGTGGCTCATGCCAGTAATCCCAATACTTTGGGAGGCCGAGCCAGGCGGATCACTTCAGGTCAGGAGTTGGAGACCAGCCTGGCCAATAGTGTGAAACTCCCATCTCTACTAAAAATACAAAAATTAGCTGGGTGTGGTGCAGGCACCTGTAGTCCCAGCCACTTGGGAGGCTGGGGCAGGAGAATCGTTTGAACCCGGGAGGCAGAGGCTGCAATGAGCCAAGACTATGCCACTGCACTCCATCTGGGCGACAGAGGGAGACTGTCTCAAAAGAGGGAGGGAGGGCAGGCGAAGACAGGACGAGAGGGAGGGAGGGAGGAAAGGAAGGTGATAGGAAGGAAGGGAGGAAGGGAGGGAGGGAAGGAAGGAAATTATACTTCAAGTTTCCTCTTTGAATTTCTTTAAATATGAGTAGGTTGAAAACAGACTTAACAGGCTTAGAAATCCATAATCATTACAGTTTGCTATGCACCCTTGTGGCCATATCATGAAGTACAGATTAAGAAACTAAGGGCTTGACATCAATGCAAGTGTTAGTAAATTTTAAAAATTATTTTGAGGCTGAATGCAGTGGTTCACATCTATAATCCTAGCACTTTGGGAGGCCAAGGCAAGAGGATCAGTTGGGCCCAGGAGTTCAAAACCAGCCTGGGCAACAGTGAGACCCCGTCTATACAAAAAATACAAAAATTAGCAAGGTGTGGTGGTGTGCATTTGCAGTCTCAGCTATTTTGGAAGAGGCTGAGGTGGGAGGATTGCTTAAGCCTGGGAAGTCGAGGCTGCAGTGAGCTATAATTGCCCCACTGCACTCACTGCTGACAGAGACCCTGTCTCAAAACAATAAAATAAAATAAAATAATAAAATAAAATAAAATAAAAATACTGTTTGGCCATGGTGGCTCACATCTACAATCCCAGCACTTTGGGAGGCTGGGGTGGGCAGATCGCTTGAACCTAGAGTTCAACACAGCCTGGGCAATATGGCGAAACCCCATCTCTACAAAAAAAAAATACAAAAATTAGCCGGGTGTGACGGTGTGTGCCTGTAGTCCCAGCTACTTGGGAGGCTGAGATGGGGCGATCACCTGAGCCCAAGAAGATTGAGACTGCAGTGAGCTGCGATTGCACCACTGCACTCCAGCCTCCAGCCTGGGTAACAAAGTAAGACTCTGTTTAAAAATATATACATATATATATGTATATATGTTTTTTATATATATATTATATATATACA
>NW_016806834.1:2278776-2286679 GCF_001698545.2 Rhinopithecus bieti | reverse complement strand
TTTTTTTTTTTTTTTCTGTGCAGAAGCTTTTTAGTTTTAATTAGGTTCCATCTATTTATTTTTGCTTTTGGGTTCTTAATCATGAATTATTTGCCTAAACCAATGTGTAGAAGAGTTTTTCCAATATTATCTTCTAGAATGTTTATGATTTCATAACTTAGATTTAAGTCATTGATCCATCTTGAGTTGGTTTTTGTATAAGATGAGACATGAGGATCCAGTTTCATTCTTCTACATGTGGCTTGCCAGTTTTCCCAATACCATTTTTTCCCTGCTTTGTTTTTGTAGGCTTTGTCAAAGATCCACTGACTGTAAGTATTTGGCTTTATTTCTGGGTTCTCTATTCTGTTCCATTGGTCTATGTGCCTATTTTTATACCAGTACCATGCTGCTTTGTTAACTGTACTCTTGTAGTATAATTTGAAGTCAAGTAATGTGATGCCTCCAGATTTGTTCTTTTTGCTTAGTATTATTTTGGCTATGTGGGCTCTCTTTTGGTTTCATATGACATTTAGGGTTGTTTTTCTAGTTCTGTGAAGAATGATGATGGTATTTTAATGAGAAATGCATTGAATCTGTATATTGCTTTGGGCAGTATGGATATTTTCACAATATTGATTCTACTCACCATGAGAATGGGATGTGTTTCCATTTGTTTGTGTTGTCTATGATTTCTTTCAGCAGGGTTTTGTAGTTTTCCCTGTAGAGGTTTTTCACCTCCTTGGTTAAGTATATTTCTCTAAGTTTTTTTTTTTTTGAAATGGAGTTTTGCTCTTGCTGCCCAGACTTAAGTGCAATGGCGTGACCTCGGCTCACGGCAAACTCCGCCTCCCGGGTTCAAGCGATTCTCCTGCCTTGGCCTCCCGAGTAGCTGGGATTATAGGCATGCGCCACTACACCCGGCTAATTTTGTATTTTTAGTGGAGACGGGGTTTCTCCATGTTGGTCAGGCTGGTCTCAAACTCCCAACCTCAGGTGATCTGCCTGCCTCAGCCTCCCCAAATGCTGGGATTACAGGTGTGACCCACCACACCTGGCCAACTGCCTAATTCTTGTATCAGAAATCATTCTTATACAATCAGTTGAAACAAAGCATCTCCATACCAGAATACCAGTAAGCTATAAGGAGTAAAAGGAATAGATGAGATTGCAAAAAGCATAATAAAGAACACAATGAAAATCAGGAAAAACTGCAGACTAAACTGAAGAAGGAAAGACAAGAAAAAAAGGGGAAGATTGAATGTGGCTTTTGTTGCAGTATTTGCTCATTAAAAAAAGAAGAGGTGGGGCCAGGTGCAGCGGCTCACCTGTAATCCCAGCACTTTGGGAGGCTGAGGTGGGCGGATCACCTGAGGTCAGGAGTTCAAGACCACCCTGGCCAACACAGTGAAACCCTGTCTCTACTAAAAATACAAAAAATTAGCCAGCGTAGTGGCAGGCACCTGTAATCCCAGCTACTCAGGAGGGTAAGGCAGGAGAATCGCTTGAACCCAGGAGGCAGAGGTGGCAGTGAACCGAGATCGCGCCATTGCACTCCAGCCTGGGCTACAAGAGCAAAACTCCGTCTCAAAAAAGAAAAAAAAAAGAACACTTAAATTTCTGTTCTTCATTATATATATAGCTCCTAACTCACCAAGACCCCAAACGAATATAAATCCTATTTTTTCCATACTAGTTTCATCAGAAAATATGTATCATTGATTGTTGATATTATGTATCTAACCAATGCAAAACTCATTAGAACAAATATTAACAATTCCCAGTCTAAATAAGATATGTTATTTTTAATAATAAAAAAATACTTTGTGAGTTTTTCAAATAAACTTCAATTTAACATTAGGAGAAAATAACTAACCTAAACTCCTAGGGGCTACAGATAACTTGTTCTAGTCAACTGACATTTCCCATGAGCCTACCATGGGCTAGTCAGTGTACTAGATGCTGAGATCCAAAGGTGAGTGGCACTCCCTTTAAGGAGTTCACCACTTAGCAGAAAGTAGCCGAATGATTTTACAAGTGTCTCTAGGCAATAGAAGCCTGATCATGATTCAGAGGTAACACATGGAGGAGTGACTGCCTAAGAAAAAATATAGAAAGCTTCAGTGATGAGTCAACTGCAGAGTTGGGTTTGTAAAGATAAGAGTTCACAAAGCATGATTTGGGTGGTGGTTACACAAGTACATGCATATGTAAAATTCCATGGAGTTGTAAATAAAATCAGTGCACTTCACAAGCTTCCCTCAGCAAAAAACAAAAAGTTCATCAGAGGCTCATTTCAGAAAGCATGAACAACGTATTCATAAACAGCCATAAAGGTAAAATAGCTTGGTGTGATCATTTAATTTGGAATCAAGGGAGATGAAGCTGGAGAAGGAAGCAGGGGCTGAGCATGGTGGCTCACACCTGTAATCCCAGCACTGTGGGATGCCAAGGTGGGTGGACCATTTGAGGTCAGGAGTTCAAGACCAGCCTGGCCAACATGGTGAAACCCTGTCTCTACAAAAAATACAAAAATTAGCCAGGCGTGGTGGCGTGTGCCTATAGTCCCAGCTACTTGGGAAGCTGAGGTGAGAGGACTGCTTGAGCCTGGGAGGCAGAGGTTGCAGTGAGTCAAGATCGCACCACTACACTCCAGCCTAGGCAAGAGTGAGACTGTGTCAAAAAAAAAAAAAAAAAAAAAAAAGAAGAAGGAGCAAAGGCCAGAAATGAAAGGCCTTGTATGTCTTGGGGGCAAGAGGGAAACATTAAAGGGTTTCAAGAAGACTGGTGTATAATCACATTTGCATTAGATTACACAGGCAGCACTGTGGAGAATACTCCTAAGTGGTGATGCTGTATTCAGAGAGACTATTTAGAAAGTTACTACAAAAGTATAAGCAAGAGATAATTAGGAGAAAGAAACTTAAGTTTTCTTGAGTGCCTATAATGTGCCAGGGACTATATTCTTTACATAGATTATCCTGTTAAATCCTTAATCCTATGAGATTGATATAACCTGTTTTTTTTGTTTTTTGTTTTGAGACAGAGTCTGGCTCTGTTGCCCGAGTTGGAGTGCAGTGGCACGATCTCAGCTCACTGTAATCTCTGCCTCCTGGGTTCAAGTGATTCTCTGGCCTCAGCCTCACGAGTAGCTGGGACTACAGATGTGTGCCATCATGCCGAGCTAATTTTTGTATTTTTAGTAGATATGGGGTTTCCCCACCCATTTTGGCCAGGCTGGTCTCAAACTCCTGACCTTGTCATCCACCTGCCTTGGACTCCCAAAGTGCTGAGATTACAGGTGTGAGCCACCATGCCTGGCCTAATCTGTTTTATAAATGCAGAAAACTGAGGTTCACAGACATTTGTAAAATGTTTCCACCATACCATGCCATTGAGGATATAGCAGATTTGAAAGTTATCTGGGAGGTAAAATCAATAGGTGTTTTTTTGTGGGGTTTTTTTTTGTTTTTTTTTTTGAGACGGAGTCTCGCTCTGTCGACCGGGCTGGAGTGCAGTGGCCGGGTCTCAGCTCACTGCAAGCTCCGCCTCCCGGGGTTACGCCATTCTCCTGCCTCAGCCTCCCGAGTAGCTGGGACTACAGGCGCCCACCACCTCGCCCGGCTAGTTTTTTGTATATTTTAGTAGAGACGGGGTTTCACCATGTTAGCCAGGATGGTCTCGATCTCCTGACCTCATGATCCGCCCGTCTCAGCCTCCCAAAGTGCTGGGATTACAGGCTTGAGCCACTGCGCCCGGCCAATAGGTGTTTATGATTACCTGGATATAGTTTGGGGTGGAGGACAATGAAAAAAAAGACAGGCAGTTAGACATATATGCACACCCACAACTTAGAAACAACTCTCAGACTGCTACAAAACATACTTTATATAGTATTTGGTCCTATGCCTAGAAATTAATTTTCAGTGCAGATAAGAAGCGTGTATTCACCTGAATTTCTTCTTTCAT
Source organism: Rhinopithecus bieti (assembly GCF_001698545.2). Classification (NCBI taxonomy): domain Eukaryota; kingdom Metazoa; phylum Chordata; class Mammalia; order Primates; family Cercopithecidae; genus Rhinopithecus; species Rhinopithecus bieti. The sequence goes on along the minus strand of NW_016806834.1, from coordinate 2,282,731 downwards.
TAAGTATGAGAGGCCCACTTCCTCTTCTCCCTCTCCCAACTCTGAACCTGCTTCATCTTCATCTTCATCTTCATCCTCATCCTCATCTTCCTCTTCCTCCTCCTCTTCCTCATATCCTTCTGGTGGACCAGCTTCATTTTCCTCTTCCTCTTCATCATCTTCATCTCCATCTTTAAAAAATCATTTAAAGATGAGTAAATTGACTGAGCAAATGTTTCTTCCTAGGATGTTGATGCTTTTTACCCTTGTCCAATCACTTCAAACTTGTAAGCCGATAGATGGGAAGTAACTCAGAGAGATACTTTTTTTTTTTTTTTAAGATTTCTGTTTTACAACATTCCTAGTTATTCCTACAAACCATATGCGAGAAGTATGGCTTCTAAATACTAGTATCCAACATATATATAGAGTCTCATGAAAACATTGCATGCACTAAAGTTTGTTTTACTTTGTGAACACTTCAAAACTTGCTTGTGAGATGCTGGAGAGGCTGCAGAGAAAAGGGAATGCTTATACACTGTTGATGGGAATATAAATTAGTTCAGCCACTATGAAAAGCAGTTTGGAAATTTCTCAAAGAACTCAAAATACAACTACCATTCAACCCAGCAATCCCATTACTGGGTATATACCCAAAGGAAAGTAAATCATTCTACCAAAAAGACACATGCATTTGTATGCTCACCACAGCACTATTCACAATACCAAAGACATGGAACCAACCTAGGTGCCCATGAATGACGGACTGGATAAAGAAAATGTACAACATACACATGATGGAATACTACACAGCCATAAAGAAAGAATGAAATAATGTCCTTTGCAGCAACATAGATATAGCTGGGGGCCATCATCCTAAGTGAATTAATGCAGAAACAAAAAACCAAATACTGCATGTTCACACTTACAAGCAGGAGTTAAACACTGGGGACACAGGGACATAAAGATGGGAACAGACACTGGAAACTTCAAAAGAGGGGAAGGAGGGTGGCTGAAGAACTAACTATTAGGCACTATGTTCACTATTTGGGTGACAGGATCAGTAGAAGACCAAACCTCAGCATCATGCAATACACCCATGGAACAAACTTGCACACGTACCCCCTTAATCTAAAATTTAAAAAAAAAAAAAAAAAAAACTGCTTATCTATCATTTCATCATTTTATAACAGTGTTTATCCATCAAATTTCTTCTTACAATGAAGGAGTTTTCACTCAATAATAAGGAGCAGTATCCCATTACTAACAGCTATTCTGTCATCTGATCTGTTAGTCATCCACTTTTCTAAAACTGTATACTCACAATCTAATTCTAGAATATTTTTCTTCCCTCAAAAAGAAATCCCATACCCACATGCAGTCACTCTCCCATTTTCCTCTCTCCCAGCATACAGCAACTAATAATCTACTTTCTGTCTCAATGGATTTGCCTATCCTGAAGTTTCTACCTATTCTGAACCATATATATATGGTTTTTTGTTCGGTTTTTTGTTTTGTTTTTGAGACAGAGTCTAACTCTGTCGCCCAGGCTACAGTGCAGTGACACGATCTCAGCTCACTGTAACCTCTGCCTCCCAGGTTCCAGCAATTCTCCTGCCATGGCTTCCCATGAACTTTCCATATAAATGAAGTCAATCAATACGTGGCCTTTTGTGTCTCTCTTCTTTCACTTAGAACATTTTCAAGATTCGGCCGGGCGCGGTGGCTCAAGCCTGTAATCCCAGCACTTTGGGAGGCCGAGACGGGCGGATCACGAGGTCAGGAGATCGAGACCATCCTGGCTAACACGGTGAAACCCCGTCTCTACTAAAATACAAAATCTAGCCGGGCGAGGTGGCGGGCGCCTGTAGTCCCAGCTACTCGGGAGGCTGAGGCAGGAGAATGGCGTAAACCCAGGAGGCGGAGCTTGCAGTGAGCTGAGATCCGGCCACTGCACTCCAGCCCGGGCGACAGAGCGAGACTCCGCCTCAAAAAAAAAAAGAACATTTTCAAGATTCATTCATGTAGCATGCATCAGTACTTCATTCATATTTATGGTGGAATAATATTGTACTGTATAGATAAAACACATTTTTAAAATCTGTTCATTGGGCTGGGGCCCGGTGGCTCACGCTGGCTTTAATCCCAGCACTTTGGGAGGCCGAGGTGGGTGGATCACAAGGTCAGCAGTTTGAGACCAGCCTGACCAACATGGTGAAACCCTGTCTCTACTAAAACTACGAAAAAATTAGCTGGGAGTGGTGGCGGGTGCCTGTAATCCCAGCAACTTGGAAGGTCCAGGTAGGATAATTGCTTGAAAACGGAAGGCGGAGGTTGCAGTGAGCCGAGATTGCACCACCGCACTCTAGCCTGGGCAATAAGAGCAAAACTCTGTCTCAAAAAAAAAAAATTCCGTTCATCAGTTGATAGATACTTCGGTTGTTTCTACTTTTTGGCTATTACAAGTGGTTCTTTTTTTAAAAAAAATACTATTTAAGAGGTTGCCACTTTTACTGGGTGTACAACTTTCTACAGATATAAAATTTCACAGAGCTTCATGTTATAATAGTCATTAAATTCCCTGAAACTATAGGAAATATAAAAGAAGAAATACTGGCTAGAGCTATGGGTTTTTTAAATTTTTTCTTGTCTTACTAATATCTTCTTGTGGATTTTTTTTTCAAACCTAAATTTCCAGGCCCAATCTAATTTGCACAGCTAGAGCAGAGGCTATAATAATGACACACTTATGAGTATTAAGAATGATTACCCTCATCATCCTCCTCTTCAGAGTCCGGTGCTTCATTATCCTCCTGATCAAATCCATCTAAGTATGTGATTTGCTGCAGCAGTTCAAAAATACTTTCTCTATAATCTTCCAGGTTTGTGATCTCACAGTTAAACAGGTCAAGACTTTTCAAATTTTTAAGATTTTGCTGGAAAAGTAAAGTTAAAACTTACATTCAAGATTTAAAATACCATGTTTTTTGTTTTGTTTTGTTTTTGTTTTTGAGACGGAGTCTAGCTCTGTTGCCAGCTGTAATTCAGTGCCACAATCTCCGCTCACTGCAACCTCCGCCTCCCAGGTTCAAGCGATTCTCTTGCCTCAGCCTCCCGAGTAGCTGGGACTACAGGCGTGCACCACCATGCCCAGCTAATTTTTGTGTTTCTGTTTTGTTTTGTTTTGTTTTTTTGAAACGGACTTTTTGCTCTTGTTGCCCAGGCTGGAGTGCAATGGCACGATCTCAGCTCACCACAACCTCCGCCTCCTGGGTTCAATTCTCCTGCCTCAGACTCCCGAGTCGCTGGGATTACAGGCATGCGCCTCCACGCGCAGCTAGTTTTGTATTTTTAGTAGAGACGGGGTTTCTCCACGTTGGTTGGGCTGGTCTCAAACTCCCAACCTCAGGTGATCTGCCCGCCTTGGCCTCCCAAAGGGCTAGGATTACAGGCGTGAGCCACTGCGCCCAGCCTAATTTTGTATTTTAGTAGAGATGGGGTTTTACCATGTTGGCCAGGATGGTCTCAATCTCCTGACCTCATGATCTGCCCACCTTGGCCTCCCAAAGTGCTGGGATTACAGGCGCGAGCCACCGTGCCCGACCACATCATTTCTTTTTAATTTATGATTCAGAAAATATACATTTGAAATTGAGAATGATTTTTGTATTTTTTGAGTTTTATAATGAAGGGTTATTATATCAAGCACAGCCAGCTAACCTGGCTGATTTTTTTTAATTTTTATTTTTGTAGAGACAGGGTCTCACTATGTTGCCCAGGTTGGTCTCAAACTCCTGGACTCAAGCGATCCTCCCACCTCTGCCTCCGAAAGTGCTGGGATTACAGACATAAACCACTGTGCCCAGCCTCCAATCTTTTTTCAAAATCAGAGCAATAATTTTCAGCGTGTCACTTTTTCTTTTCCTTCCCTCATACCAGGAAAGAAGGGGGCAAATAATAAAATAACTCAAAAAAT
>NW_016806834.1:2261624-2278695 GCF_001698545.2 Rhinopithecus bieti | reverse complement strand
AAAAAAAAAAAAAAAAAAAAAAAAAAAAAAACCTGGAAATTTTAAAACCAGATAGTCAACTTCTGAAGTTGATGATAAAATAAATTTCTCATTGATTTAAAATTTCATCTGAATATTTTAGTCTAAAAGAAATGAAATCAGTAACTGCCTAGATCATAACATACAAAAAAATTCATAAGTTTTAAGAGTTAAATAGAAATTAATAGACACAAACAAATCTCAGAAAATTTAACCAAAAAAAGCAAGTCCAGAGACAAAACCGTTTCACTTACCAGAGCTTCTACTGTACTGAGATCTTTTATTTTGTTTCCACTCAGATTGAGGTAGGTAAGATTTGGACATTTCTCTGCCAGGACTTCCAAGCCTCCAGAAATTATGTTATCACTAAGCTCCAACTATACATTCAACATAGGAAAAAAACAAAGAATGGTAAAGGTATCATATCAAAGCTTTTTTTTTTAAACGAAGTATCACTCTGTTACTCAGGCTGGAGTGCAGGGGTGCAATTTCCACTCACTGCAACCTCCGCCTCCTGGGTTCAAACAAATTCTCCTGCCTCAGCCTCCCAAGTAGCTGGGATTACAGGCACCCGCCACCACACCCAGCTAATTTTGTATTTTAGTAGAGATGGGGTTTCACCATGTTGGCCAGGCTGGTCTCGAACTCCTGACCTCAGGTGATCCACCCGCGTCGGCCTCCCAAAGTGCTGGGATTACAGGCATGAGCCACCACACCTGGCATATCAAAGATTTTTAAAGTATATCAATTTGAAGAAAAAAAAAAAAACTCATTCTCTATGGCTTCAAGAAACTATCACTACAGATCATTAATTTCCAAATTCCTTTCTACATCTGCCAAATAATGTATTAGAACACCTACATAATGGGCTCTTAACCCAGCTTGGATTCTAGTTGTACTACATTTGGATTTCATGATGTAGAGAAAAATATTTGGTATATATTAAATACAAATTCATATTATAAGGCAATTCCACTATTAGATTTAAATTTCTAGGCCAGGCACAGAGGCTAACTCCTCTAATCCCAGCACTGTGGGAGGCTGAGGCAGGAGGATGACTGGAGCCCAGGAATTTGAAACCAGTCTGGACAACAAGGTAAAACCCTGTCTCTGCAAAAAATACAAAAATTAGCCAGGTATGGTGGCACATGCCTGTAGCCTCAGCTACTCGGGAGGCTGAGGTGGGAGGATGCTTGATCCCCGGAGGCAGAGGTTGCAATGAGCCAAGATCACACCACGGCACTGCAGCCTGGGCGACAGAATAAGACCCTGTCTTAAAAATAAGTAAGTAAATAAATTTATAAAAGCAGTATTAGAGCTGATTCTCAAAATCCTATATAACTTTTTCTTATCTCTAGAAACTTAAAAACTTCTAATTAGCAAGCAGAATGGTAATTCCATTTGGCCAAACACTAGACATAACAGCCATGACATTTAAATCATGATGCTTCACCTAAATGCCAACTTACTTTTCGAAGTTTATTTAAGCTGGGAAGCCGGGCCAGTGAACTTAGTTCCACATTAGCCATACTCAGAAATTCTAGTTCTTTGAAAGTATCATTCAGGCCTTCAATTTCTCCATTTACACACAGGCAATTATCAAGGACTAACTCTGTCACCTGTAAGAGGGAAAACATTAATTAATGATTCTTTAGTTTGTAATCTGTTTAGGTAGAGACCTGGGTCTTGACACTTTGGAAATGTAACTATTAAAACCACCAATCTCCAGTCTGATTGCCCATCAGTTAAAATAAAACACAAGACAACAAAAACCCCAGCAATCCCCTTACACAGATCCTTTTCATTTCCCCCCAAAACTGATATACAATCTAAAGTCATCACTATAATCTTTTTAATTTCTTTTTTCCTTTTTTTCCTTCTGGTTTTTTTTTTTTTTTTTTGAGATGGAGTGTTGTTCTGTTACCCAGGCTGGAGTTCAATGGCACGATCTCGGCTCACTGCAACCTCCAACTCCTGGGTCCAAGCAATTCTCCTGTCTCAGCCTCTCAAGTAGCTGGGATTACAGGTGCATGTCACCACTCCCTAATTTTTTTGTATTTTTAGTAGAAACAGGGTTTCGCCATGTTGGCCAGGCTGGTCCTGAACTCCTGACCTCAGGTGATCCTCCCCCTCAGCCTCCCAAAGTGCTGGGATTACAGGGATGAGCCACCTCGCCTGGTCATTTTTTCAATTTAAACTTGGACTAAAGTTCAATGCCTGCTTCAAATCACTGATACATAAGAAACAAACGTTGAAGAAGTTCCCATGTGAAACCTGTTTCTGACCCTGATAAGGAGGACCCTCAGCATCAGAGAATATATTTATGTAAGGAGCGGGTACCTGAGCTACCAGGAAAAGATTCAAGTGAGCTGCCCTAAAACCTACAAAGAGCGCCAGGCGCAGGGGCTCACGCCTGTCATCCCAGCACTTTGGAAAGCTGAGGCAGGTGGATCACTTGAGGTTAGGAGTTCAAAATAAGCCTGGCCAACACAGTGAAACCCTGTCCCTACTAAAAATACAAAACTCAGCCAGGCGTGATGGTGGGCACCTGTAATCCCAGCTGCTTGGGAGGCTGAGACAGGAGAATCACTTGAACCCGGGCGGCGGAGGTTGCAATGAGCCAAGGCCACACCATTGCACTCCACCTTGGGCAACAGATTGAGACTCTATCTCAAAAAAAAAAAAAAAAAAAAAAAACCAAAAAAAAAAAAAACTTTTAATCACTTTTTCAGTTTAAAACCCCTTCTCTTTGGTTGATAAATACCATCATTACTCAAAAAAACCTCCTTACCCTTTATGAAGAAATGTTAGAAAGCTCCTCTGGGAACAGCCCAGAGGGTATTATTGGTTCTCACATCCAGGCCAAACAGTATCACCCAAAACAATACATTCTTAACAAAATGTTATTTCTTCCTACCACTCTGGTATAATAGCATTTCTGTGCACTTTTCCCCATTCCTCAAGGAGTGGGGCTGAATTCCCTATTAGGTAAGAGTTTGTAGTAACAAACTTCCTGGTGTGGGCTTGAATGGACTTAATCTTTAAGGGAAAGGCCGAAGATCCTAGTTCTCTATACCCAATATGAAAACCTGTTTGAGGTATCCAAGGGCTAAAATTTGGCAACAAGGAATGCCACCTTCTCTATTTGAATACGATTTTGACATAATTATTTCTGTTGCCAGAGAGATCATCTTGAGCTCCGTTTTGGAGAAGTGGAAACTATGGCCCAGAGAACAAGAATGGCTTGCCTAGAGTCACACTTGGTTTGCCGCAGAGCTGTGAATTGGTTCGTCTTCACACTCCCCATTTAGTTGAGGAGTGGGGGCTACTAGATTTGGTGTCAGAAAACCAATTCCTCCACTTGTGTAAATCATTTCACTGCCCTGAGACTCCGTCTGCTAATTTGGATTCTAGAATAACACAATCCACCTTACAAGTGTGTAAGGAGGAAAGCAAATAACAAACGGGAAAAGTGCTTTGTAAACTGTCTATACAAATGTAAGAGACCGTTATTACAACACAGAGGAAGAAGCTGAAAAAAGGCAACGTCCTGCACTCCCAAAACTGGCAAAGAAATTACTACAATCACTAAGTGAAAGAATCCTGGCGGGGAGGGGGGGGCGGGATTCAATTTTCCAACCCACGCCACCAAAAGTATTCTAAACGTGTGCTTGTGAGAGACAGCTTTTAAAGTTTGATTTTGTTTTTTCCCTGAAGCCCCTAAGAATAAGTTCTAGAAACTTCAAGATCTCTCCGGGATGACCCTGATAGCAAGCAACTGTTTGCCCTCCCTGGCCCCTGCCAATTTCAGAAAACAGGCACCTTAGAAGAAAAAAAAAGTCTTAGTTGCCACTCCACACGCCGGACGCGAAAGCCCAGACAGACCCTGCTCATCCTCTATGCCGGTCTGCACAGACACCACCCCAGTTATATCCTTCTATCGATCGGTCGATCCAGCTACAGACAACTCCCTTACATTCCAATTCTAGGGCTTCTTTCAGCAAGACAGATGCTTTCCTCTGCGAGGCTCCCCGCTGGCCACCGGCCCTGCTCTCGCGACCTGCCGCTCCGACTGACGGGAAACCCCACACCGGGCGGGGACTCCCCAAGGAAAAAAGCAGTCGCCTCCCAACCCGCGTTGCCCTCGCGCCTTCGCCCTGGGTAGGTGAGGCCGAGGAGGCAACCGCGAAAAGGAGGCGGAAACGCCTCCTGCCCGACCCCCGAAAAGTTGACCGCGACCCCGCCTCATGTGGCCCCTCCCAACCCAGTCTCTTTAACTAAGGCAACAGCAGTAAGAGCGCATCATTTCGTTTCGGCGAACCCATCTTTAAAGCACAAAACTACTACGTCCCTTATGTTGAGTTTTGTGAAACCGTCTCCAGGGATCAAATTCAGACTTGCGGCCACACGACGTGCCACATATCGTTACACGGCGGGGGAAGAAGCGGATTATGCCTCCCGTCCCCTCCCCACCTCCGGTCACTGCGACGAGTCCCCAAACTCGCCCGCGGTCAGAGAACCCGCCGCTGACCCAGATTCCGCCGGGCGGAGGGCGGAGGGCGGCGCGCGCGGCTTCCCGGAGGAGTGGGCGCCGCCGGAGCAGACAGTGCGCGGACCCTGAAAGCGACCCCAGTCCGCGCCCGTCGCGACGTCGGACGCCCAGGGCCTCGAGGCCGGGGGAGCCCACCCCCCAAAAAGATGAGTTGGCCGCACTGCAGAAAAGTTGGACTAACTTCTCAGGCGCCGATGGCTGCGGCAGGGGCCGAGTGGGACTGGGGGGTCGCGCCCACGCCGCTGGCCCCCAGGAGGAGGAGCGCCGGGAGCGAAGCGGCAGAGCGCCCCCACCAGCCCGCTTCCCGCCCCACGAGGCCAGGACGCCCGACTCGATGAAAGCCGAAAGGAGCTAAGCCCCATGCACACACAAAACGCCCCTAGAAACTTCAACCCTTCGCCATTTTAAGTAGAAGATTTTAATGATTTAAAACTTAAAATTAAACATTTCCCCAACCCTAAACCGGGGGGGCGGGGGCTAACTTATTACTCCATCCCCGCACACCCACCCAGGACCACCAGAAATCCGATCCTCAGAATACAGGACTGATGGGGAAGGGGTGGGGGCTGAGTCATCTCACCTCCTCCGGGGCTCTGTTCCTTAACTCCAGGTTAATCTTCTTCTTCATCTCCATGTCCTCCTCTTGCTCTTCAGCTACTACTCTCCTTCTTTTCCCTTTCCTGCCTTTCCCAATACCCCCAACCCAAAATTTTTAAGAGATTTAGAAATGAATGAAAAGGAACGCAAATATAAACGCCCACTACCACCAGATAGGTGTGGGGGAGAAAGAAGAGAATAGCAAATGGAGTCCAAGAGTTGGGACTCTAACTCAGCTGCCCCCACCTCCTTGTCCACACACTAGCGCGCGCACTCACACGCACGCACGCGCGCACACACATACACACACACATACACACACACACACACACACCCGCAGTTCCTTCCCCTTCAATGGCTGCTCAGAGACTGAGCCTCCATGACACGGCACCGCCAACCCCCTGGCCTACACTCCACCCACCTCCCAAACGTATTGGTTGATTCTTCAGCGTCACGTTATTCTATTGGGCTAGGTAAATGTCTATCAGTCTTCAGGGAGGACCAGGACCAGAAACTCCGTATCTATTGGCTACGATCAAGGGCGCAGTTAATTTTGATAGGTCCAGGAGGGTGTACGTCCCGGAGAAATGATTTTGAATCCCAGTACCCCCCCCTACTTTTCTTTATGTAGTTGGCGCGCTTTCCCTAGGCACTCGGACGGTTTTGTTGTCTGTTGGATTTGGTTTTTAGTTTTTGGTTTTTTTATTCTGTTGTTAGTGTTAAAGAGGGAGAAAGCATCCTTCCGTGCCCAAGTTGCGATACTGATAATTCACCACACGGCATGCACTGGCTCTTGGCGGTTTTAAAAGCACAGCCGCTGCTTTGCAGCCAAGGTGTACGGCAACGTGCGCATCACATTAAAAAGATACCTTGGCATTGTCCTGCTGGGGTCAGGCTTTTCACAGAGACTGACCTTCCGTGATGCAGAGCCAGAGCCAAGATTTTAAAGATGGTAGTTTAACACCATAAAAGACAATTTTGAAAGCAGTTGGGTGAAGTATGTAAGTTAATAATATTTAAATAAAACTATCCTGGAGGAATTGTTACTGAGTTCATTTTTGCTGTAATAAACGCTAAGACCTTGGAGGAAAAACAACGCTGGCCTAATGAAAATCAGACATTAATTAGCATAGAAATGGCACAGCAATGCCTCTCTAATTTCCCTTGGTTGGTTTCCATGGAAATCTGTAGGTAAAGTGTGCTTTTAAAAGTGTTTATCGCTTCTTCTCTGCCTTTTGGCTAAGATCAAGTGTAGGATCTGTTCTTAACAGTTTAATATCTGATATATTTTCTATCCAAGTCCAATATATTAAATGGATTTTGGGAGCAGCAAGACGCAATAGGAGCTTTCTTGTTCACTTAACGCATCCACCTAGTATCACAGTACCTCCAGGAACAGTGCATCCCCTCAGGGGATTAAAATTTAGTGTTCAAGACAGAAGAAGGAAAAAAAAAAAAAAACCAGTTTGTCTATGTGGGATGGGATATTAAAGAGTGAGATAAGAATTATCTTTTAGCCGGGTGTGGTGGCTCACACCTGTAATCCCAGCACTTTGGAAGGCCAAGGCGGTGGGATCACCTGAGGTCAGGAGTTCGAGAGCAGCCTGACTAATATGGTGAAACCTCGTCTCTACAAAAAATACAAAATGTTAGCCGGGTGTGGTGGCGGGCGCCTGTAATCCCAGCTACTCCAGAGGCTGAGACAGGAGAATTGCTTTAACCTGGGAGGCGGAGTTTGCAGTGAACCGAAATCATGCTATTGCACTCCAGGCTGAGCAACAAAAGCCAAACTCTGTCTCAAAAAAAAAAAAAAAGAATTATCTTTTAAAATTTTGTCTTGAGGGTCTTTTTTCTTAGCTCTTGCTTAAATTCTATCATTCTTATTCCCTTACATCATTCTCAGGATAAATAACCAAATAAATTCCAAATGATATGGGGAAGCAGGTGGGAAGTGGGGGAATTAGTCCCATACCTCACAGAACTGGTTGCTATTTTTCCTGTTTCTAAGGTTAGAGATCTTTGGCTTTCCAACAGAATCCTCACAACTCCACCTTCCCTACTCCACTCCCAACAGAGACACACTGCTCCTCAAAGAGGATTACATTTAAAATGTAAATACTGGCTGGGCACCGTGGGTCATGCCTGTAATCCCAGCACTTTAGGAGGCCGAGGCGGGTGGTCACCTGAGGTCAGGAGTTCGAGACCAGCCTGGCCAACATGGTGAAACCCCCGTCTCTACTAAAAATACAAAAATTAGCCGGACACGGTGGGGCGTGCCCGTAATCCCAGCTTCTCGGGAGGCTGAGGCGCTAGAATCGCTTAAACCCAGGAGCGGGAGATTGCAATGAGCCTGAGCGACAGAGTGAGCCAGGATGGTGCCACCGCACTCCAACCTGGGCGACAAAGTGAGACTCTATCTCAAAAAAAAATTAAATAAAATGTCCAAGGACTCCCAGGCAAAGGAGAGCAAAACAAGGTTGAAGGGGAAAAGAGAGGAGGGAGGGATTGTCTACCAAAGTCCTCAAGGAAACTGAGGAGTGGGTAAAGAAGGAAAAAAATGTATGGAAGCCAAAGAAGAGATGGAAGAAATTATTACTGATGTCAGATGGTAGGGTTTCAAATAAAAGATGAAGATTGGGGTTAAATTGTATCCTGGAAATAATCTGAAGAAAGGCCATGAACTCATTTTACCATTGAATAGTGGCTGCAGAAAGTACACCATAGGGCGGGGCGCGGTGGCTCATGCCTGTAATCCCAGCACTCTGGGAGGCGGAGGCGGGTGGATCACGAGGTCAGGAGATCGAGGCCATCCTGGCTAACACCATAAAACTCCGTCTCTACTAAAATACACAAAACAAAATTAGCCGGGCGCGGTGGCGGGCGCCTGTAGTCCCAGCTACTCGGGAGGCTGAGGCAGGAGAATGCCGTGAACCCGGGAGGCGGAGCTTGCAGTGAGCCGAGATCGTGCCACTGCACTCCAGCCTGGTCAACAGAGCGAGACTTCGTCTCAAAGAAAAAAAAAAAGAGTGAAATTTAGTCAGGAGAAAAGCCAAAGCCAAACTCATGTACCAGATCAGATCACTCTTTAAGCTGAAGTAATTAGGTAAGGTTTAAATGGCAAAATGAAAAGTGAGGTTAAGTAACCAAGTTAAGGTGGGCACGGTGTCTCTCGCCTGTAATCCCAGCATTTTGGGAGGCCAAGGTGGGCAAACCACTTGAGGCCAGGAGTTTGAGACCAGCCTGGCCAACATGGTGAAACCCCATCTCTACTAAAAATACAAAAATTAGCCGGGCGTGTTGTCACATGCCTATCTATAATCCCAGCTATCTGGGAGGCTGAGGCACAAGAATCACTTGAACCCAGGAGGTGGAGGTTCCAGTGAGCCAAGATCATGCTATTGAACTCTAGCCTGGGCAACAAAGCAAGATTCTGTCTCAAAAAAAAAAAAAAAAAAAAAAGTAGCCTAGTTAAGTGGAGCAGGTGAGAGATGATTCAGAAATCCTTTAATCTACCAGTAGAAAGCTCCATCGGTATATTATTTATTTATATGATATATTTTTTTTTTTTTTTTTTTTTTTTTGAGATGCAGTCTTGCTGTCTCGCAGGCTGGAGTGCAGTGGCCTGATCTCGGCTCACTGCAAGCTCCGCCTCCCGGGTTCACGCTATTCTCCTGCCTCAGCATCCCAAGTAGCTGGGACTACAGGTGCCCACCACCACACCTGGCCAATTTTTTGTATTTTTAGTAGAGACGGGGTTTCACCATGTTAGCCAGGATGGTCTTGATCTCCTGACCTCGTGTACCGCCCGCCTGGGCCTCCCAAAGTGCTGGGATTACAGGTGTGAGCCACCGCACCTGGCCCCTCAGGATACTATTAAATTCAACATGCCTTTAACATTCAAAAACCAAGCTCATCTACTGCTGCTGAATATATTGTTTGCACTTCTAGATCTACTCTTCACTCTTCTCCACACTGTTCTGTAAGGCAGAACCTATATGGACTGCGTGAAGTCCTATGGCTTCCTGGACTTGGTCCTGATAGGAAATCAAGTCAGGAGGAAAGTGAGATTGGACATTTATTCCCCCAGCTTCCTCTCTGCCAGGTCCATACAAAATGGCTGAGTCCCTCTATGGAAAGCCACAGATGGTGTTAGAACTGTGGTGGACACTGTGATGTACCACCCACCTTTTCCTTCAGGAATGAGGAACTTGTTCCTGTAGCTACTGGGAGTACTACTGGAAGATGACCCTAAACTGTCAGCCCTCGTAGGGGACTGCCTTGGCTCAAGATTACCTCACTCAAGGTTATACCTCCTTTTGGGGAAGCCTGAATCCAGTGAGTGATTAACACAGAGATGTAAAGGACCAGCCTGCCCTTTTGCCCAGATTTAGACAAACTCAGAAGGGTCATCCTAGCTCCAGAGCACAGCTGACCTGTCGGGGTCAGCTGAGGCCTCCGTTAGGACAGCAATGCCATTCAGTTTCTCTCTCTACTTAATCCTGCTTCTTTCTCCTCCCTTCCACAGGTAATGGTCCCAGTATCACTCAACAACAAATGTCCCGACATCTCAGTCTGCTTCCTGGGGACATATGACAGTGGCTCTCTCCAAATACCTACCCTCTGAGAAAGCCCAAACTAACCTATAAAGGCAATCACCTGGAGAAGCCTTGAGACTACGTAAAGAGAGTGAGAGGTGCCCAGCCAGCCCCCAGCTTCTTCAACCACCATTCCAGCTGCAGCCACCATCTGACCTTGGGAGAGATCATGAGTCAGAACCAGCCAGCTCAGCCTTTCCCAAACTCCTGTGCCACAGAAATCACCAGAAATAATAAAATAATCATTATTCTTTTAAATATCTAAATCCGGTGTTGTTAGGGTAGCAATAGTAATTAGAACAACTTCCTAGCACACATTTTTCTGATCAAATCTCACTAGTGGGCTGGGCACAGTGGCTTACACCTGTAATCCTAGCACTTTGGGAGGCCAAGGCAGGCAGATCACTTGAGGTCAGGAGTTCGAAACTAGCCTGTCCAACATGGTGGACCTCGTCTCTACCAAAAATACAAAAAAAATTAGCCAGGCGTGGTGGTGGACACCTGTAATCCCAGCTACTTGGGAGGCTGAAACAGGAGAATCGCTTGAACCCAGGAGGCAGAGGTTGTGGTGAGCCAAGATTGCGCCACTGCACTCCAGCCTGGGTGACAGAGCTAGACTCCATCTCAAAAAAAAAAATAAAAAGCAAACAAAATCTCACTAGTATCCTTTTTGTTCTGTAATGACAGGTGATAGTCATTCAGATCCTTTTAGTTTTGCTTACGCTATTTTCTACCTTAAACAAGTTTCCCTCCACTTGTTAAATGTTCTCAGCACTTATTAAATGTTCTACTCGTTTAGCATTTACCCTATGATGCCTTGCAACATCTCATTTATGTTTGTGTGTGTGTGTGTGTTTTCATTTTTTTGAGACAGAGCTCACTCTGTCGCCCAGGCTGGAATTAAGTGGTGAGATCCTGGCTCACTGCAACCTCCACCTCCTCGGCTCAAGCAACTCTCCTGCCTCAGCCTCCTGAGTAGCTGGGACTACAGCTGTGCATCACCACGCATGGCTAAGTTTTGTATTTTTAGTAGAGATGGAGTTTCACCATGTTGGCCAGGCTGGTCTTGAACTCCTGACCTCAGGTGATCCGCCTACTTCGGCCTCCCAAAGTGCTGGGATTACAGGTGTGAGGCACTCATATATGTTATTTAATTCTGATTGCTCCCAACTAGATTGGAATTTCCTAGAGGGAAATTAAGTCAGTAACTTGGCTTTCTCTGGCATCACTCATAGGAGTGGGCACAGTGTTGAGCACAGAGTGGGTATTTAAGACAGGTTTAATAATTGATCATACCTCAAATAAGTCTCAGCTACTAATTTAAATTCGTATTTCTTTTGTTGTTGTTGTTGTTGTTGTTGTTGTTGACAGAGTCTTGCTCTGTCGCCAGGCTGGAGTACAGTGGCATGATCTCGGCCCACTGCAACCTCTGACTCCCTGGTTCAAGCAATTCTCCTGCCGCAGCCTCCCAAGTAGATGAGATTACAGGCACACGACACCACGCCTGGCTAATTTTTGTATTTTTAGTAGAGATGGGGTTTCACCATGTTGTCCAGGATGGTCTCGATCTCCCGACCTCGTGATCTGCCCACCTTGGCCTCCCAACGTGCTGGGATTACAGGCGTGAGCCACCGTGTCTGGCCTTTAAATTCATACTTCTATTAGGAAATAATTTGGTTGATGCTTTCTTGGGGGAATAGGTGATGGAGTAGGAGTTAAGAATAACTATAAGCCAGGTACAGTGGCTCACGCCTGTAATCCCAGCACTGTGGGAGGTCGAGGCGGGCAGATCACAAGGTCAGGAGATCGAAATCACCCTGGCCAACATGATGAAACCCCGTCTCTACTAAAACTACAAAAATTAGCTGGGTGTGGTGGCACACACTACACACACATAATCCCAGCTACTTGGGAGGCTGAGGCAGGAGAAACGCTTGAACCTGGGAGGCGGAGATTGCAGTGAGCCGAGACTGCACCATTGTACTCCAGCCTGAGTGACAGAGCGAGACTCTGTCTAAAAAGAAAAAAAGAATAACTACAGACTGCTGTTCTGCTGTTCTCTTAACTTTTTAACTTTCTCTTTTCTAAACTAGTTAATTTGCAGTTTAAAGATAAATAAAGGTAGGCCAGTGCAACTAATGCATTTTCTCCAGAGTTTAAACTCACTTGGAACCACCAGAAATCATTCCCACTCGTACCACTGAGAAATCCTGTCCCAGAAAACCACCCAGCAGGATCACTCCTGCTCTCCTTAGTACCAGGAGAGATGATCAACACCCAGAGAACACCAATAATTCTAGATGCCCACTGTGCTAATATGCTTTGAGAAATTTCCAGATCAACACCTTTTAAGGCAATGTAGGTTTTTATGTTTGTACAGGACCTTAGAGTTAGGGGATATATGTCTATATATTTATATTCTATCTGTAGATCTAAAGTGAGTTACTTTTACAAAAACAAAACAAAACTGAATTTTATGAGGTTAAGTGGTGTGGTAAATTGTCTGCAAAAGTAGAAAATAGTCATCAACAGTTTTTCCCATCCCTGTGCACACACCACACTCCTCCCATCAGGAGGTGGAGTCTGTTTCTTTTTCTCTTGAATCTGGGCTAGTCTTGTGACTTGCTTTCACCAATAGAATGCAGTGGAAATAGCACTGTGCCAGTTCTGGGCCTATTCCTTAAGAGACCTGGCAGTTTCTGTTTTGCTCTTTGGGAAGCCATTTCTTGTATAAAGAAGTCTAACTACCCTATTGGAGAAAGTGGCCATGTATCTTTCATTGTAGACAGAGGCCCTGGGAAATGAGAGATTATGAAGGGATAGAGAGCCCAGACATCCTCCAGCTGTCCCAGCCAACCAGTGCAGGCCCCAGCCATGCAAGTGAAGTTGACTTGGATCCTCCAGCCTTTTGTTGAGCTGCCCAGTCAACACCATGTGGAGGAGACAGGCTATTCCACTATGCTCTGGCCAAATTCAAGAATATTTCTCTTTTTTTTTTCTTTTTTTTCTTTTTCTTTGAGACAGAGTTTTGCTCTTGTTGCCCAGGCCGGAGTACAATGGCATGATCTTTGCTCACTGCAACCCCTGCCTCCTGAGTTCAAGTAATTCTCCTGCCTCAGGCTCCTGAGTAACTGGGATTTCAGGCATGCACCACCATGCCCAGCTAATTTTGTATTTTTTTTTAGCAGAGACGGGGTTTCTCCGTGTTGGTCAGGCTGGTCTCAAACTCCCAACCTCAGGTGATCCATCTGCCTCGGCCTCCCAAAGCACTGGGATTACAGGCATGAGCCATCACACCTGGCCTAAAGAATCTTGAGTAAGTCCAGATGTGGTGGCTCATGCCTATAATCCTTGCACTTTGGGAGGCCAGGGTGGCCAGATCACGATGTCAAGGAGTTCGAGACCAGCCTGACCAACATGGTGAAACCCCGTCTCTACAAAAAATACAAAAATTAGCCGGGTGTGGTGGCGCACGCCTGTAATCCCAGCTATTCAGGAGGCTGAGACAGGAGAATCGCTTGAATCCGGGAGGTGGAGGTTGCAGCGAGCCCAGATCACGCCATTGCACTCCAGGATGGGCAACACGAGCGAAACTCCGTCTCAAAAAAAAAAAAAAGAATCTTGAGTAAGGCCAGATGTGGTGGCTCACGCCTATAATCCTAACACTTTGGGAGGCAGAGGCAGGCAGATTGAGCACAAGCGTTTGAGACCACCGTAGGCAACATGGCAAAAATCCATCTCCACAAAAAATACAAAAAATTAGCCAGGCGTCGTGGCATACACCTGTCGTCTCAGTTACTTGGGAGGCTGAGGTAGGAGAACCACTTAAGCCATGAAGGTCCAGGCTGCAATGAGCCAAGATCATGCCACTGCACTCCAGCCTGGGTGACAGAGTAAGACCCTGTCTCAAACAAACAACAACAACAGCAAAAGAATCTTGAATACATAAAGCATAGTTGTTGTTTTAAACTACTCATTTTTAAGGTAGTTTATTAGTTATTAATAAATAAGTAAACAGTAACAACAATAGATAACTAGAAGATAACTAAAACAAGAGGTAGTGATTAGTAATTTGTAAATATGAAACTCAAATTCATTTCCTCTATTTCCTCTTTTCGAAGTTCAACTGTTTTTCCAAAGGTGACCAATATAATCCTGTTTAATTCATGGGTGCACAAAAAGTTCTGCTCCCTAAAACATCATTCTTATTACCTATTGATGCTCAAAATGCCACAAATAGATACTCAATCTTATGACTCCCACTGAGATACAAAAACTCCAGGATGACTAATAAGTAAACTTTTTTTTTTTTTTTTTGAGACAGGGTCTGGCTCTATCACCCAGGTTGGAGTGCAGTGGTGGGATCTCAGCTGATTGCAACCTATACATACCAGGCTCAAATTATTCTCCCACCTCAGCTCCCCAAGTAGCTGGGACTATAGGCATGCACCACCACGCCCGGTTAGTTTTGGGGTTTTTTTGTTTTGTTTTGTTTTGTATTTTCAGTAGAGACAGAGTTTCACCATGTTGTCCAGGCTGGTCTGGAACTCGTGAGCTCAAGTGATCCTCCCACCTAGGCCTCCCAAAGTGCTGAGATTACAGGCATGAGCCACTGCAAACAGCCTAGTAAACTTGATTAATCTATTAAACCTTTGTCGAATATCTTTATCAAATAATTTTTAGAAAAGATTCTGATTGGCAGCATGAAAACTATAAAATGATCAAACTACCCTATATTTTCCAGGATGTTTCAAGTTTTTTCTTTAATTTGGGATCCTCTTCTCTGTAGAGATTGTCAGTAAATGGTGAAGAGAGAAGATTGCATATTGTTACAGTAAACTCTTGATTACTGCCACACGAATACAAAATTCTGTGGAATATCTGCAAAAATAAAATTCTAGGTTGAGCTTTCCCAGTTTGAATCACCTCTCTACATGCTAAGGAAGTGAGTGTAAACAAGTTCTAACATTAGCCAAAGTCAAACAAAATTAGAAGAGTAAGTCTCCTAGAAACAAATCCATATTGCAATTCAAATAGATATGATTTAAAGATTTTGGCCGGGCGCGGTGGCTCACGCCTGTAATCCCAGCACTTTGGGAATCTGAGGCAGATGGATCACGAGGTCAGGAGATCGAGACCCCGTCTCTACTAAAAACACAAAAATTAGCTGGGCGTGGTGGCGCATGCCTGTAATCCCAGCTACTCAGGAGGCTGAGGCAGGAGAATCGCTTGAACTTGGGAGGTGGAGGTTGCAGTGATCTGAGTTTGCCCACTGCACTTCAGCCTGGGCAACAAAGAGAGAGGCTCCATATCAAAAAAAAAAAAAATTTATAAATTTATCTTAAGGCAACTCTTTGTCATCTGTGCTACTGGATAAACACAGTAATTCTGTTGCCCAGGCTAGAGAACAATGGCATGATATTGGCTCACTACAACCTCCACCTACGGGTTCAAGCAATTTTCCTGCCTCAGCCTCCTGAGTAGCTGGGATTACAGGAGTGCACCATCACGCCCGGCTAATTTTTGTATTTTGTTTTTGAGATGGAGTTTTGGTCTTGTTGCCTAGGCTAGAGTGCAATGGGGCAATCTTAGCTCACTGCAATCTCTGCCTCCCAGGTTCAAGTGATTCTCCTGCCTTAACCTCCCAAATAGCTGGGATTACAGGCATGTGCCAGCATGCTCAGCTAATTTTTGTATTTTTAGTAGCGACAGGGTTTCCCTATGTTGGCCAGGCTGGTCTCGAACTCCTGACCTCAAATGATCCACCCACCTCGGCCTCCAAAAGTGTTGAGATTACAGGCATGAGCCACGGTGCCTGGCTAAATTTGTAATTTTGGTAACAAGGTTACCTTCAAAAAATAACTTGAGGCTAGGCCCAGTGGCTGACACCTGTAATCACAGCACTTTGGAAGGCGGAGGCAGAGGATTGCTTGAGCCCAGAAGTTCTAAACCAGCCTGTGCAATATAACAAGATCCTGTCTCTATTTAAAAAAAAAAAAAAGGGTGGGCGCGGTGGCTCACACCTGTAATCCCAGCATTTTCGGAGGTCGAGGCAGGTGGATCACCTGAGGTCAGGAGTTCGCAACCAGCCTGGCCAACATGGTGAAACTCCGTCTCTACTAAAAAAAATATAAAAATTAGCTGGGTGTGGCGGCAGGCACCTATAATCCCAGCTACTCAGGAGGCTGAGGTAGGAGAATCGCTTGAACCTGGGAGGCAGAGGTTACAGTGAGCCGAGATGATGCCATTGTACTGCAACCTGGGCAACAAGAGCGAAACTCCATCTCAAAAAAAAAAAAAAAAAGGCCAAGCATAGGGCTCACACCTGTAATCTCACTTTGGAAGGCTGAGGAGGATTGCTTCAGGAGTTCAAGACCAGCCTGGGCAACATGGCGAGACCCTGTATCTACAAAAAATAAAAAATTAGCTGGCCGTGGTGGTGCCCACCTGTGGTCCCAGCTACTCAGGAGGCTGGGATGGGAGGATCGCTTGAGCCCAGTAGGTTGAGGCTAGAGTGAGCTGTCATTTTGCCACTGCACTCAGTAAATAAATAAAAACTGGAAACTTATGGTTAAATATGGAGAATTTAATATCTATATATACCTGTATTTCCTCCCAAATCTTACTAAAATGACTTTGAAAGAATAAGATCTAAATGCAGAAGGACAAAGAGAATGAGCAAGAAGATAACTGAGGAGAGACCTCAACAAAATTTTGGAATCTGTAAAGCTGATGAAAAATGTAATTCAGATATACTTCTTTACTTCTGAGGTTTTCCTTCTTTTTTTTTTTTTTTTTTGAGACAGAGTCATGTTCTGTTGCCCAGCATGGACTGCAGTGGCGCAATCTCAGATCACTGCAGCTTCCGCCTCCCAGGTTCAAGCAATTCTCCTGCCTCAGCCTCCCGAATATCTGGGACTACAGGCACACAGCACCATGCCCAGCTAATTTTTTGTATTTTTAGTAGAAATGGGGTTTAACTGGCTGGGCGCAGTGTCTCACGCCTGTAATCCCAGCATTTTGGGAGGCTGAGGCAGGCAGATCACCTGAGGTCAGGAGTTCACGACCAGCCTGGCCAACATGGTGAAAACCCATCTCTACTAAAATACAAAAAATTAGCCAGGCATGGTGGCGGGTATCTGTAATCGCAGCTACTCAGGAGGCTGAGGCAGGAGAATTGCTTGAACCAGGGAGGCAGAAGTTGCAGTGAGCCACATTGTACTCCAGTCTGGACAACAAGAGTGAAAATAGGTCTCGAGAGGAGAAGAGAGGAGAGGGGAGGAGAGGGGAGGGGAGGGGAGGGAGGGGA
>NW_016806834.1:2253890-2257987 GCF_001698545.2 Rhinopithecus bieti | reverse complement strand
GGCCTCCCAAAGTGCTGGGGATACAGGCGTGAGCCACCACGCCCGGCCCCAAGAGGAATATTTCTTTAAAAAATGTTATAACAGGCCGGGCGCGGTGGCTCACGCCTGTAATCCCAGCACTTTGGGAGGCCGAGGCGGGCGGATCATGAGGTCAGGAGATCGAGGCCATCCTGGCTAACACCATGAAACTCCGTCTCTACTAAAATACACAAAACAAAATTAGCTGGGCGCGGTGGCGGGTGCCTGTAGTCCCAGCTACTCGGGAGGCTGAGGCAGGAGAATGGCATGAACCCAGGAGGCGGAGCTTCCAGTGAGCGGAGATCTGGCCACTGCACTCCAGCCTGGGCGACAGAGCGAGATTCTGTTCAAAAAAAAAAAAATGTTAAGACAGAATGAATATCTGACATGTTGGAACATAATGAAATAAGAGTTAGATTTGCAACAGTGAATTTGGAGATGAATAAGCAACTAGAAAACTAAAACAAAAGAAAAAATAAGGCCATTATTAATTTGAAGGAAATTAAAAGTTTTACAAGAAAGGAAATATAATATACTTCTTGGCTAAACTGTGAGTAAATATTGATGATAACTTAAATGTTAATTTAACTACTATTATGATATAATAGTTATTTCCAAGGGGCTGGGGGCAGGAGAAGTGTGTTTTGGGAAGGAAGTATTATGTAAAAGAAGTAACTCCTCATCTTTTATGGTTGGAAGTTAATAGACAATACTGTGGCAGTGGGCGGGCCTATGCAAACCCGTTCCAAAAGTCCAAGGAAGCTGAGAGGCCAAAGAAAGAGGCTGACAAGTCCAGTTTCTTAGAAATAAACATTTAATGGAGACTTATGAACAGAGGCTATGTGTGTGTCTTGGGCAATAGTGAGATGAGATGGTGGTTTCCTGCTCCATTACCCCCAGACCTGGGGCTTTTATACTGCAGGGAAAGGGTGGTTCAGAAGGGATGTATAGATATGATAACATCAAGGTTGTTTGAGCTAAGGGCAGAATGTGTGGTAATACCTTCTCTTACACCAGGAACAATAGGTAAACTTAAAATCTTAGAGGCCTTCCCAGAACTGGGGTTAATCAGAAGCCAACATGGTGGATTAGCATCCAAAATGGAATTGCTTTAGCTTTCACAAATACCTAAAACTTTAAATAATCAAGACATAGCAGTATAAACATGTTTTCGGAAATTTGAGGTAAATACTAGGAGGAAGTTAAAAAGTTGCAGCAATTATCTCTGGGAAGTAAGAATTAGATGTGGGAAGAATAGAATGTTTAATTATAACCTATGTTGATCTATTTGACTTTTTAAACTATGTACTTGTTCTACTTTGATAAAATAAAATTAAATTTAAAATAGGCCATGCACAGTGGCTCACGCCTGTAATCCCAGCACTTTCTGAGGCCGAGGTGGGTGGATCACCTGAGGTCAGGAGTTTGAGACCACCTGGCCAACATGGCAAAACCCTATCCCTACTGAAAATACAAAAATTAGTTGGTCTTGGTTGGGAGACCCAGTAATTCCACCTGCTTGGGAGGCTAAAGCAGGAGAATCACTTGAACCCGGGAGGGGAAGGTTGCAGTGAGCTGAGATCACGCCACTGCACTGCAGCCTGGGCAACAGAGCAAGACTCCGTCTCAAAAAATAATAACAATAATAAGTGAAGTAGCTAACCACTGACTTGTGGACCTTCCACAAACACAATGAAACATATTGAGTGGACCAGCAGTCTTTAAACTGATATCAACTTTTTTTATTCTGTGGTGAAAGATAAGAATGTAGGTATATTGTTTGTTTAACTTTTTTGATTTGTTTTTGTTTGGTTTGGTTTTTTGGGTTTAGAGACAGGGTCTTTCTTGCTCTGTCACCCAGGTTAGGGTACAGTAGTGCAATCATGGCTCACTACAGCCT
The DNA here is from genome assembly GCF_001698545.2 of Rhinopithecus bieti. Taxonomy (NCBI): domain Eukaryota; kingdom Metazoa; phylum Chordata; class Mammalia; order Primates; family Cercopithecidae; genus Rhinopithecus; species Rhinopithecus bieti. Next base: position 2,256,069 of record NW_016806834.1, on the reverse strand, counting down.
CAAATTCCTTGGGCTCAAGCTATGCTCCCACCTCAGCCTCCTGAAGTGTTGAGGCTATAGGTGTGAGCCACTACACCTGGCTATATCTTGTTATATAGAAATTTAGCATGCCAAATTCAAACTTATTCAATGTACAATATCTGTTGACAGGACCTTGCTATACTCTTCTGTCATGTTTCAATAGGTATATTTCTGTTTATTTATTAATACAGTTTAGTTTTTTTGCCAATGTTGTATTTGTGTTTCCATTTAATTTTAGCTCGATCAAGCCAATTGCTTCCACGAAACACCAAAAACAAAATCTAAGTAATCAGAGTTGAATGTAATTCTACTGAAATATACTGAAATTTGATAGAAGCTGGATGACTATTTGGTGCAATTGATCGATTTAATTATGATTTTTCTCCTGCTTAATTATTTGAGCTATTTTGACAAACAGTATTTTGCATTAGTATATACTATTTTAGTGTTATACTTTCTCATGAAATAATGGGTTTACTCTCAATATGTGTCTTTGAAGAGCTTGCTACACTCACTAATGTAGCCTTGACTTATCTTTAAGCCAAAATTTCCTCCAAATGAACATATCTCTCATTTATTCTGCAAGTCCATGAGAGGATGATATTCACTGTACAGAAATTTAACCATGTTACAAGTGAATTTTATTTCTGTGTGATAGCTAAAAGGTCACAAGGGAAAGAAAAATATTTTTGCCTAGTGTGAAACACCAGTTGTAGAGTCCTTTGTTTATCTCCCCAAAGAAGAAAAGAGTAACAGCTCGTATAAATACCACTGGAGGAGTATAACCTTTATGGAAGGCAATATGGTAATATAGCAAAAACCCTTTAAAAAGTTAATATCCTAAATTAAAACCAAAATGAGACACCATTATACACCTAAAAGAATAGCTACTTTTTTTTTCCTTTTTGAGACGGTGTCTTGCTCTTGTCACTCAGGGTGGAGTGCAATGGCATGATCTTGGCTCACTGCAACCTCCACCTCCCGGGTTCAAGACAGTCTCCTCCTCATCCTTTAGAGTAGCTGGGATTACAGGCCCCTGCCACCACACCCAGCTAATTTTTGTACTTTTAGTAAAGACAGGGTTTTGCCATGTTGGCCAGGCTGGTCTCGAACTCCTGACCTCGTGATGCGCCCACCTTGGCCTCCTGAAGTGCTGGGATTACAGGCGTGAGCCACTGTGTCCAGCTGTACTTTTTTTTTTTTTTTTTTTTTAAACGGACAGTATCAAGTGCTTGCAAAGATGAGGACGATTGGAACTCATACATTGCTGATGGGAAAGAAAAACTGTATAAGCACTATGAAAAACAGTCTGGGGACCAGGTGCAACAGCTCACACTGGTAATCCCAACACTTTGGAAGGCCTAGGCAGGAGAATCGCTTGAACCTAGGAGATGAGACCAGCCTGGGCAACATGGCAAGACCCCATCTCTATTTAAAAAAAATAAAATAGGCTGGGTGCAGTGGCTCACACCTGTAATCCCAGCACTTTGGGAGGCTGAGGCAGGTGGATCATGAGGTCAGGGGTTCGAGACCAGCCTGGCCAATATGGTGAAACCCTGTCTCTACTAAAGATGCAAAAATTAGCCAGGCATGGTGGCACGTGCCTATAGTTCCAGCTACTTGGGAGGCTGAGGCAGAAGAATCACTTGAACCTAGGAGGCAGAGGTTGCAGTGAGCCAAGATCACGCCACTGCACTCCAGCCTGGGCAACAGAGCCAGACTCTGTCTCAAAAAATAAATTAATAAATAATAAAATAAAAGAGGCCAGGCATGGTGGCTCATGACTGTAATTCTAACACTTTGGGAGGCCGAGGCGGGAGAATCACTTGAGCCCAGGAGTTCAAGACCAACCTAGGCAATATGGTAAAACCTTGTCTCTACAAAAAAATTTAAAAATTAGCTGGGTGCAGTGGCATGAACCTGTAGCCTCAGAGGCTTGGGAGGCTGAGGTGGGAGGATGGCTTGGGCCCAGGAAGGAAAGGCTGCAGTGAGCCAAGATCATGCCACTGCACTCCAACCTGGACAACAGAGCTATGCCATCTCAAAAGAAGAAAAGAAAGTAGGGCCGGGCGCGGTGGCTCAAGCCTGTAATCCCAGCACTTTGGGAGGCCGAGACGGGCGGATCACGAGGTCAGGAGATCGAGACCATCCTGGCTAA
>NW_016806834.1:2220507-2251658 GCF_001698545.2 Rhinopithecus bieti | reverse complement strand
GTCTCACTCTGTCACCTAGGCTGGAGTGCAGTGGAGCAATCTCAGCCCACTACAACCTCCTGCTCCAGAGTTCAAGCAAATCTCCTGCCTCAGCCTCCTGCGTAGCTGGGATTACAGGCATGCACCACCACGCCCAGCTAATTTTTGTATTTTTAGTAGAGACTGGGTTTTGCTATGTTGGCCAGGCTGGTCTGGAACTCCTGGCCCACCTGCCTCGGCCTCCCAAAGTGCTGGCATTACAGGCGTGAGCCACTGCACCTGACCTCAGTCAAGTTTCAGTATATCTACAAGGACAGGAGATGGCGCCAGAAGGCAGTGGGATGCTTGGTTTTGGTTTTAAGGGTTTTAGCCAATGCAAGCAAGGAAAGGGCTTGAGAGTGAGGTCAGAACTAAAACAAAGGTGCCAGAGTTTGAGTGGAAACTGAGACCGGATGGGGAGAGGGAGCTGTGTCACTTTTTTTTTTTAACTTACATATAAGGGTCCTCTTGACACCTACTCCACATCAACACAGCTAGAAAGTGACAACAGAAATATCCACAGTAAAGCCAAAGATCAAGATAAAGTCTAGTGCCTGGAGGACGGCGCTTGCCTCCTGGCTCCCTCTGTCCTAGAAAGGAGGGCCTTTGTCATCTGGGAAGCATAAGCACCTGGATGCGTTGCTTACCCAAGATCAGGGAAGTGTTGATTCCGGGCTAAGATATCTTTGTGAAACAATGTTCAGTTGTGTAGGCAAAATCCCAAAGCCCAGCAGCAGTGAAATACCTCCCAGAAGGAACCATACACAAAGCATCTTATATTAAAATTTAAAAATTCATAGACGAGCCAGGAGGTGGCGCCTGGCAAGACACACTATCTGCCTTGGGAATCGGAATCTCAGCTCAGTGCTCCACGGGAACTCTGTCCCGGTGGAGGTCATTCTGTTCAGACCTCTTATTTCCTACTAAATCTCTTTTCTCATACCAAGATGTCTCTGCTTTCCTTTTTTGTTTCTTTGTGTTAAGTACCCTGATTCCCGGGAAGTCTAATTTATTTATTTATTTTTTTTTTGAGGCGGAGTCTCGCTCTGTCGCCCAGGCTGGAGTGCAGTGGCCGGATCTCAGCTCACTGCAAGCTCCGCCTCCCGGGTTCACGCCATTCTCCTGCCTCAGCCTCCCAAGTAGCTGGGACTACAGGCGCCCGCCACCTCACCCGGCTAGTTTTGTATTTTAGTAGAGACGGGGTTTCACCGTGTTAGCCAGGGTGGTCTCGATCTCCTGACCTCGTGATCCGCCCGTCTCGGCCTCCCAAAGTGCTGGGATTACAGCCTTGAGCCACCGCGCCCGGCCCGGGAAGTCTAATTTATACTTCAAGCCTTTACTCTTCTTAGATGGGATGGATGGGGCTTTGGGGAACCTCAAAACATAAAACTTTCCTGAAGGGGACAAATAATTCAGAGGGTGGTAGGAGAAGAAGGGAAATGACATCAGCAAAATGGCTTTGCTTTGCAGATCAATCACGGGGGACAGAAAGGCACAGTGAGCTCCTGTCTCTGCAGGAGCTGATGATCCAGCACATGCATTATTCTGTTCATTTGGCTTTTATCCTGCTCCCTTATTTAGCTTCTGCTCCCTTTGTTTGGCTATTTATTGCTACTCGGCAGGAGCAAGGAAGGCAGAAGGAGCTTCAAATGGGTGCATCCTCCTGGCTGGTGCCTCTGGTGAAGGGCATGGAGAAGAAAGAGGTTTCAATGTCTGGCTTGAAAGCATCTGTGGGTTTCACATTCTCCAACGAGGGATTTAGGATGTACATTCCAATCGGGATTTCCAGTCCCGTGGGGAGCAAACATCAGCTCACATTCCTGAGACGCGCAGCCTCCGTACTCCACTGGCGCAGCTCCTTGGTGGCAGGTTTCATTCAGTGCCACATGTCCTGCCTCAGCCCTTTGTCGGGCTGGAGGGAAGACCCTGGGCCCCTCTTCCATCTGGATCACATGGTCTCTCCAGTCCCTCCCCTCTCTTTCTCTGGAGACCGCCTTTTTCTGATGGTGGTAGTGATTGTTCCCAAAGTCTCTCCTTCTTTCCTCCTGCCCTGGCCTCTCTGCCAGAGGTCAGTGTCCTCTTCAGTGACAAAAGCCGCCCTAGATCTGGGCTCCCTGGAGAGGGAGGTGGCTGGGTCTGGCAGTTACAGCCGCTGTCTCTCCATGGTGCTGCTACACCCCTCCCCCACTGGGCACACAAATGGGCTTTATCCAGCAAACAACGCTCCCCCCACCCCAGGCCACACAGGCACGTGGACCCAGGCCTCACCGTGGGAAGGGGGTGGTGACAGGCACAGAAGAGATTGCTCCAGATGAGTTCTCCTCGCCTTACTTCTCTTCCTTAGAACTCAGGACACAACTCAGGTTTTAGTTCTTGACTTCCTCCACCCCTCGCCTGCATCCTGAGTCCCCAGTACCTTCTTGTTATATATCTCCTAATTCTGTACTCTTCCCATTCCAGGGCAGCTCAGATTCTGCAGGGAATTGGGAACAGGTACCCCCGCCATCTGCCCCATACCACCCAGGGAGCTGCTCCTCAGAGGTGAAGCCAGACGGAGGGATGAAAATACAGTGTCCTCTTGAGGGGGCTGAGTTGAACCCCAAAACCCCTTCCTTGACCCCGCCTGCTCCAGGGAACACCTGTCTAAGCAGCATCTGTGTGACTAGCAGAGGAAGGAAGAGCTCACCCTAGCTGGGCTCCTGAGCCAGGGCAAGGGCTCCGGTGAAACTTGCCGCGCTCCAGCTCCGAGTGGGGCCATCCTGCATGCCTAATTGGCTATTTAAGGAGCTGTTCGCCAGCAGCCCAGGCAGCACCCCCCCCCCACATACACCCGTCCAGAGCCACCTTAAAAGCAGGAGGCAGTTGTAAAGTTACTGGCCAGCTAGTGGAGTGGAGACTGCAGAGGGAGATAAAGAAAGAGGGCAGAGAAAGAGGCAAGAGATTTGTCCTGGGGATCCAGAAACCCATGGTACCCTACTGAACACCAAATCCCCTGGAAGCCCACAGAGACAGAAACAGCAAGAGAAGCAGAGATAAATACACTCACGCCAGGAGCGCGCGCTCTCTCTCTTTCTCTCTCTCTCCCCCTCCTCCCTCCCTCTCTCTCTGCCTGTCCTAGTCCTCTAGTCCTCAAATTCCCAGTCCCCTGCACCCCTTCCTGGGACACTATGTTGTTCTCCGCCCTCCTGCTGGAGGTGATTTGGATCCTGGCTGCAGATGGGGGTAGGTACAACTAAATGTCTGTGTGTGGATTTGTACTGATGTTCACATGTCGCCAGGTGTGCTGAATGCGGGGAGGAGAGGTGTGAAAGGAAGGCTAGTAGCTGGAATAATAGGCTCAGAGATGAGGAAAAAAGAGCGGGGTGTGGAGGAGACCACTTCCCTTCTTTACCTTTTGTCTCTCCAGCCTTGCTGTTATTGGAGGTCGGGGAGAACTAGCGGCAGGCAGGGTGTGTACATACGCAAGTGCTGGAATTTCTTGCAGGCTACAGATTTTCTCCAGAGCTCTTTCCCCCACTGCCCTGGTCCCAGGCAGGACTCCTGGACTTCTTTATTTACAAACTCCTCCAAATAGGGAGTCAAAGAGGCCTGTAGTGAAAAGAGGATAGATGGGGGTAGGGGGAAGAATACTTCCTGCCCAACTCAGACCCTGATCTCCAATTCATCCCCTTTTGGCCAAGATTCCCTCTTCATTCTGTGGAGCGACTAACTCCCCGGTTATCCTCTGAAAGTGGCAGTAAGAGTCAACATTTGTTTGACACTTTACAAAGGACTTTCAGGAGCTCCCAGGAGATGAGGAGGGATTCTTGGGAGAACAGGCCAAAGCGCTCCAGGAGTGTCCCCAGGAACTCCTAGACCTCATTTTTGTGTTTCCTGTGCCTAGCACAGTATCCAGCACATACTAGGTGTGTAACTGAGGTTTCTGGAAAGAGCAGGGTGAGGGGGTTGTCCAGAGAGCAGAAGGCAAATGCAGAGAGGATGGGGGCAGGTGGACAGCCAAATGGAGAGTCACAAATCTCATCTGAGGAGAAAGAAAAAAATAGGGAAAGAGGAGGAAGAGACATAATAAGTGTGTTGAGGCTCTGACCAGAGGGGACGGGCACCTTACAGACCAGGGAGTTCGAGTTGTTGGGGAGTCCCACAGAGATAGTAAATGAGAGGCTGCCTCCAGCTCTCCCTTGGACCAGCAGAATAGGTCGAGGATAAGAGCAGGACAACTCACAAGTTTGAGAAATTTAAGGGAATAAGAGAGAGAGAAAGAGGAAGGAATTTAGGATTTTTCTCCAGAGTTTCTAGTAGTATGAATATTGCAGCATAAACCATGAAGGCCTTCGTTTTCTTCTTGAGGCAGTTTGGCCATATGGAGGGGCTGGACCTGCAGACCCTCAGCCTTTGAGTCAGACAGGGCTGCACGAGACCTGGCATGTGACCCAGCTGGCAGCTCTCGTCTCTACACACAATGCTTCACTTTCATCCTGTCCCTGCCAGCCTGGCCGCCTGTGCCCACCCACCACTCTCAATCTACAGTAGACCCTGCCCTGACTCCTGCCCTTCCCTAACCATCTCAGAATGTAGGGAGCAGAGCCTCCTGGTGATAAGGAGTTTCCTCTAGAGCTAATGGGACCAGAAGGGAATAATTTACATATGATTTTACAGCTCAGTGCCTTTATTCACACAATTTTGCAAAGCAAAGGAATAATCCCCCCTTCTCCCCTCAGTAGCACCCCCCAACACACACTCTGAACTCCTTTCTCCTCCCCACTTTCTAGTCCCTATCCTTCAAAACCTCTGCCCACACCCTCACCCCACCTATCCCAATCTTCTAAGTGTTAGATTGACTTGGCACAGGTTAGAGAAAAGTAAGGGTTGGGCCAATCGTACATTTGGATCCAGGTTAATTTTAGTCTCTGGGCTTTACCTCTTTTCCTTCCTCCTCCCCTTTTACTCGGCAGGCACCAGCACAGACTGGCTGGTGATTTTAAATAGGCCCCCCGACCTTTCCACAGAGGTGTCCAGTTTCAGGGCTTCCTTTGGAAAGTGCTGAAGCAGAGGGAGGAGAGACAGCAGAGAGGGAGGTGGAGCAGTACAGAATGCTGGAGGGAGGGGAGCGTGGAGAACAAGGCTCCGCCTCAGGCTGCGCTGGCTGTAACCCAAACTATTCTGCCTTGCAGGTCAACACTGGACATATGAGGGTGAGCAGATCTTGCGGCCTCCCGACAACCCCTTCACACTGGGACCTCCTCACCTTGCAAGAAGACACACTGTGCGGGTGGGAGGAGACTTCCTTTAGCTTCTCACCCTAGCTCCTCCCTTCTGGATCTCCTCCTGCCTTGAGTTTCGCATATATGGCTCCTAGATCCTGCTCTAATCATCAAATCCTACATCTCCTGATTTGGCAGAAAAGCTAGTTAAGTCCTCAGTAAATCATGTAGGAGGGAGGGAGCTGGGGTGGAAAGGAAGCTGGGTGGGAACTCTGAGCTTAGCTGCCAGGTCTCCTTCTGGCTCTGTCTATCCTAATCCATCCTACCCCTAACCTGCATCTGAAATTGGGACATAGTTAGAGATCGGGGTAAGGAAGAGGCTGGCAGGATAGTTTGTGACCCTGGGGGAGGTGGAACTCAGTTCCTATGAACTACCGATTAATGACTTAACTGAACTCCAGAGTCTGTGATAAACGGTCAGTGTGAGAGCAAGAAATGAATGATGAAGTCAAGATATCTGAATCCCAAGGCCACTTGATAGGGGGCCTCCAGGAGACCCTATCTCTCTAAGATCTTTTTTTTTTTTTTTTTTTTTTTGAGACAGAGTCTTGCTCTGTTGCCCAGGCTGGAGTGCAGTGGTGCAATCTGGGCTCACTGCAAACTCCACCTCCCGGGTTTAAGTTATTCTCCTGCCTCAGCCTCTCGAGTAGCTGGAATTACAAGTGCCCACCACCATGTTTGGCTAATTTTTGTATTTTTAGTACAGACAGGGTTTCACCATGTTGGCCAGACTGGTCTCAAACTCCTGACCTCAAGCGATCCACCTGCCTCGGCCTCCCAAAGTGCTGGGCTTACAGACATGAGCCACTGTGCCTGGCCTACCTAGGATCATTTTATTTCTCCCATTTTTCTACTCCTACTCTCTAATCCCATCTCTCAGGGCATTCAGGTTTTCTATGCATCCCCTCTCCCCCCATTCAGCTTTCTTGTCCTCAAAATACAGGTAAGTAAAAGAGCTACCACTCCCCATTCATCAGGATAGGTGGGGAATCATCACTGCCTCTGGGTAGGGAAGGGGAACTGCAGCGTGAGACTCAATGGGACTCCTACCTCACCCATCCCTGTACAACTGGGGTCTTAACCTGAGTGGAGGGAAGTCCATTTCTACCTCCACCCAGATGTATGGCTTGGTTAGGGGAAGGGTCAAAGGCAGGGGGGTGTTGAAGGGTGGCTACAGCTGGAGGACAGGACCAATGTCTTTGGTAACCCCCACCAGGCCCACACGGTCAGGACCATTGGTCAGCCTCTTACCCTGAGTGTGGAAACAATGCCCAGTCGCCCATCGATATTCAGACAGACAGTGTGACATTTGACCCTGAGTTGCCTCCTCTGCAGCCCCACGGATATGACCAGCCTGGCACCGAGCCTTTGGACCTGCACAACAATGGCCACACAGGTAAAAGCACAGGCTCCAAGGAGTTGTAGGCTCCAGCTCAGATCTTAAGAGTCAGATCCTTTTGTAGTTCATGAGCGTGATGATGGGGTGTTCATGAGCATGCGTAAGATGTGCCACCCTCGAACCTTGTTATGATGTTGGCACATTACCCATCTGACATAAATAAACAAACAAATAAGCTCAGGAGTCAGAGGAAAGCAGCATTCTCCTAACCTGCAAATTCTCAAAAACCTTTGTCCATGAATTGGAAGATATGATAATAGGGATCAGGATCCTGTAGCCAAGGTGGAAATCAAAATGTTTATAATCAAGCTCAATAGGTAGGTTAGTATCATTGCACTGACTTGAACCAAGAAAAAGGAAGATATGCTAGAAAAGCACTGGCCTGTGGGAGGAACTGGGTGCTACTGGGGGAGAAAACTGGAAGAGGGCCAAGTCTCCCAAGAAGTGGTAGCAACCCAGGAGTGGGAATGTATCCACATTCCTCCACCAATCCTAGTTTGCTCTTTTCCTCACAGTGCAACTCTCTCTGCCCTCTACCCTGTATCTGGGTGGACTTCCCCGAAAATACGTAGCTGCCCAGCTCCACCTGCACTGGGGTCAGAAAGGATCCCCAGGGGGCTCAGAACACCAGATCAACAGTGAAGCCACAGTTGCAGAGGTACCAGGGAACAAAGAGCTGGGACTCAAAGTAACAGGGATGGTTGGTCCTGGGGAAAGGATCTGGACCTTAGGAAAAGTCATGCTGGGGGTATAAGGCCAATCTTTGAGGGACAGACTTAGTGCCTGCCGGGGACAGCAGGGGAACAGTGGCAGCTAGTATCAAGGCCTTGAAGGGGGTGGGGACATCCCATGATTCAATTCCCTCTTAATTCCTTCAGCTCCACATTGTACATTATGACTCTGATTCCTATGACAGCTTGAGTGAGGCTGCTCAGAGGCCTCAGGGCCTGGCTGTCCTGGGCATCCTAATTGAGGTCAGTAGCCCCCAGTCCCTTCCAGGTTTCTCTCCACTTCCTCTGCAACCCTCACACCTATTTCTGTCGCTGGCCTCCCTCCTATGGCAGGCAGCAGCCCACCCTGACCATTTATTCTGTACATAAATTTCTTATTCCAAACATGGACTCATTCCAAACTCTCTCCCTTTCCTCCTCTTCCAGGTGGGTGAGACTAAGAATATAGCTTATGAACACATTCTGAGTCACTTGCATGAAATCAGTCATAAAGGTGAGCCTTAAAAACCTATAGCAGGAAGTAAGATTAGACTTTCAAAAAACTTTCAAAAAATATCCTAAAAAGCCTTGGGATGAGGCAATTACTTACAGCCAAGGAATTCTGCATCTGGGAGTCCTATCTAGGTAAGCTAGGACACACTACAAGGAAGATGAGTCCCAGTCTGTTCTCCACAGATCAGAAGACCTCGGTGCCTCCCTTCAACCTAAGAGAGCTGCTCCCCCCACAGCTGGGGCAGTACTTCCGCTACAATGGCTCACTCACAACTCCCCCTTGCTACCAGAGTGTGCTCTGGACAGTCTTCTATAGAAGGTCCCAAATTTCAATGGAACAGGTAAGTGGTGGAGAAATGAGGTGAAGCAAGACAGTTTTAACTTCAGACCCCTTCCCACTCCCCAAAGTGACACCTCTCCCACGCTTCTGCTCCTCAGCTGGAAAAGCTTCAGGGGACATTGTTCTCCACGGAAGAGGAGCCCTCTAAGCTTCTGGTACAGAACTACCGAGCCCCTCAGCCTCTCAATCAGCGCATGGTCTTTGCTTCTTTCAGCCAAGGTGATTCTGCACGGCTCAGAAGAGATAGGAAACTGAGGGGAACACAATGGCAGGAACTAGGGAGCTAATGGGAAGAAAAGGCTAATAGGAGAGGGGTTTCCGGGACTTGCTTGGACTGGGAACCAACCCCCACCACAGGGTGCCTGGGTGATTCTCCCAGGCATAGCAGCAGAGAGTGCTGCTCCCAGCTGGGATGGGGATCTGAAGTCCCACTGACCCACTTTCTTCTCTTACAGCGGGATCCTTGTATACCACAGGTAAGGCAGCCTTATAAGATATTGGGGGGAGGGGAGGCATCCTCATCGACTGGGGGAAAGGCTCAGAATCTCTGTTAGTCCTAGGCTGACACCTTTTACTTTTATCTCCCCCAGGTGAAATGCTGAGTCTAGGTGTAGGAATCTTGGTTGGCTGTCTCTGCCTTCTCCTGGCTGTTTATTTCATTGCTAGAAAGATTCGGTGAGGTCCTACTTTCCATTCCTCCAGTCCTTTCTTTCTTTCTTTTTTTGGGAGATGGAGTCTTGCTCTGTTACCCAGTCTGGAGTGCAGTGGTGTGCAATCTCAGCTCACTGCAACCTCTGCCTCCTGGAGTCAAGCAGTTCTCCTGCCTCAGCCTCCTGAGTAGCTGGGACTAAAGGCAGGCACCATCGCACCCAGCTCATTTTTGTATTTTTAGTAGAGACAAGGTTTCACCATATTGGCCAGGGTGGTCTCAAACTCCTGACCTCAGGTGATCCGCTTACCTCGGCCTCCCAAAGTACTGGGATCACAGGCGTGAGTCACCCGCTTTTTGAGACAGGTTCTCAGTGCTGTCCAGGCTGGAGTGCATGGCTTTATCACAGCTCACTGCAACCTCCACCTACTGGACTCAAGTGGTCCTCCCACCTTAGCCTCCTGAGTAGCTGGGACTACTGGCATGTGCCACCATGCCCGGCTAATTTTTGTATTTTTAGCAGAGACCGGTTTTCACTATGTTGCCCAGGCTGGTCTCCAACTCCTGACCTCAAGTGATTCGCCTGCCTCAGCCTCCCAAAGCGCTGGGATTACAGGCGTGAAACACCTTGCCCAGCCCTCTTTTCTATTAAAAATCATTCTCCTATTCCACCTCTAATCTGCTTCACTTAGATAGCAGTCATTCTCACGAGCCATTCCCCTTTCCAGGAAGAAGAGGCTGGAAAACCAAAAGACTGTGGTCTTCACCTCAGCACGAGCCACGACTGAGGCATAAATTCCCTCTCAGATACCGTGGATGTGGATGACTTCCCCTAATGCCTATCGGGAAGCCTCTAAAACAGAGTGTAGGGTCTGGCCAGAAACACTGTAGAAGTAGTAGGCAGTCGTCCTCCTTCCCCTGGACATCTCCTACAGAGAGAAATGGACCCAGGCTGTCATTCGAGGAAGAACTGCAGAGCCTTCAGCCTCTCCAAACATGTAGGAAATGAGGAAATCCCTGTGTTGTTAATGCAGAGAACAAACTCTGTTTAGTTGCAGGGATATATCCCAAAGTCCTCTACCCCCTCACTTTTTTGGCCCTTTCCCTAGATATACTGCAGGATCTCTCCTTAGGATAAAGAGTTGCTGTTGAAGTTGTATATTTTTGATCAATATATTTGGAAATTAAAGTTTCTGACTTTAATTCTGTCCTATCCTTTGAGGCTCTTGAGGGTGGGCAAGTTCCTGAATCCCTCAGGTGGTAAAGATGGGCAAAGGATGAGGAAAAGAAGCATGGGTGATTAACTCCTTTTATCCCACCCCTGGACGGAAAGATTAGCTTCTGGGAAAACACTTAACCCAAAGTTTCAGACATGTTAAACCACTAGCCCAGATTTCTGCCCTTGCACCAAGGCTATGCTTGGAGATCAGTGGTTGACAGGTTAGGAAAGTGGCTGGACAAGAGATCTGAGAGGGCAGAAATCTCAATTAACATGCTATCCCCTCCCTTAAAAGCCAAGTTCCCCCATAATTACAAATTCTTTTTTATTAGTCAAAATCACAATCACCTTGATTAAAAGGATGGGACACTCCACCCTCAGCAGAAAATGATACAGTTTATAGAAAACCTCCCCACCCCTCCCGCACCCCAATTAAAAACTACAAAAAAATCTGCCCTCCTTCCCTACGATGTTATGGTAGTCTGACTCCTCCAGCGGCACTGCAGCTCTGGAGCGGTCAGCTCACCACAGCACCCTCCACTTCACCTTGGGGAGAGGAGGGATGCTGGTGGTTAAGGAGGTTAAAACCATTAGTTCCAGTAATGCCAGTTCCCAAACATGCACTTCCTTCCTTTCCCTCAAGGTCTGGGACCAAGGAGAAAGGTACAGAAATGAGCCCAGGAATAAGGAGCAACTCGAGGAGAGAAAATATAGCTCAAGGAGGTTAGAAGAGTTCCAACATACCTCCTCCCTTCCCCCACCTCAAAAAAGAAAAAAAGGCATTTTAGGGTATTTGATCACACCAAAAATGGTTCCCCTCAGGCCTGAGAAAAAGACCAAGATGTCCAGTCTGGGGAGGGAGTACTGAGAAACTCAGAGCTCATCTACCCTTGAGCCTCCATTAATTTCATCTCCAGGGCAATGGCTAAACTAGGTCCCTTTTCTTGGCAACCTGCACTGTCCAGAACTGGAGATGGAGAAATACAGGGCGAGGACATCAGGAGGGCACCCCAGGCCCAGGGGTCCCCCCTAGGTTCCCTCAGTCCTCGGGTGGGATGCGCAGGGCAGAATACACCATCACCCGACTGTCCTCCTGCCGTCGGCCTGCAGAGGGGAAGGGAGGTGAGTCTTGGGCAGGGTGAGAGCAGAGCACTGACACAGGGGGAGTCCTGGACAACAAGGGGGTCCCCAGGTGGTGGGGATAAGTGCAGATTCAAACCCACCAGTCACTGACTGGCTGAACCCAGGCTGCTCCTGGTAAAGCTGAGAGACTAACGGTCACAAAAAGGACAAAGCAAAACCCTGGAGGTGGTGGGGTAGACCGACGAGAAGGAGACAGAGAATGTGGGCAATGGACCCGGGCTGGGGCTGGGCTCAGTCATGGGCAGTGGACAGGCAGGTGGGATCTGTCAGGCGATCAGTCCAGGTAGTCAGTCCTTACACAAGAGGCTGCGCTGAATACTTCGGAGGGACCCTCCAGCTGTGATGAAGGCCCAGAGCCCCATGGAAACAGTGACTGCATAGATGGGCAGCAGGCTGGCCTCATACCAGGGGTTCAGGAATGTCTAGGAAGGAGGGTAAGAGTAGGAAAGAGATTAGATTCTCCCCCGACCTAATCCCCATATTCTCTCTGTACCTTTGACTCCCAGACATCTCTCTCAAATTCCCCAGTCTTTCCCTTCAGAGCACCAACATCTTGTGGTTAAGGGGACTTTTGATTATCAGCTCCTCAGAAACTCAAAGGTTTCTGCTGCTCCTGATCACCTCAGGCCCTCTGCATTACACTTTGACTAATGCATTCAACCTCCTCCCCAGAGCAGGTGCTAGAACTGATGCTGAGGTGAGAGACCTCAAAAGACTCACCTTTCCGCCTCCTCCCAGGTAAGTTAAAAATGTTAAGAAGTGAGGATACCCTTTTTCCAACATCCCACTCACCATTAAATGCTTTTCTCCCTAACTTAAGCCCCTGTCTCCAACTCACCAGTCCCGATGTCAGTAGGTGACTCCCAACCACCAGGCCCAAAGCCCAGTACCGTCTCCTCTCACAGGCATCAAAGAACACAACTCCCCAAAAGGTATGGAGCAGGATAATGGCTGCTGTCAGAAAGGCTGCAGGGAGGGAGACGGGGAGGAGATACATCCCTGATCTTCTCCCAGCCTCCTGAGATGTTGAGCCAAAGAAGTCTCCCAGGGAAGGCCAATAAATCAGATCAGGGACAAGGATGGATGGGGGGTGAAAGCTAGATAGAATTTGGATCTTACCTGAAGTCAGGAAGTAATAGGGTGAGTCTCCATGGATCCCAACCACACCTGGCCCAAGTGCATCAGCCAAAATATTGATAACAGAGAAGACACCACTGATGATACCGAAGGAGAGACCAGAAACTGGGGGAAGGGAGGATCTCATCAATGTCAGAGATCACACTATTGCCTGTTCACCACTGACGCCTCCCCATTCCCGGTTACAATTCTTTCACGCCTACTCTCCCTCCAGACCAACTTTCTTTGGAAGTGACGGATGAAGGAAAATAAGAAGCCACGTAGAACATGTGGGTATTTAGAGACTTCCCTAGAGGAGGGGGCTGTCCAACTCCCTCCTCCAGTCCCTCTCCCTTGGCTCACCATAGGCCATCTGGCGGATGGAGATGGGTGATCTTCCGTCCTCACTCAGCGATGCTAACCCCTCATCTGCCTTCCTGGGGTGAGGTGGGGTAGGGGAAACATGAGGGAGGGCAGGGATGCTCCTTTCCCTCTAATGTCCTCCCTTAGTGCCTCCTCTTCCAAACCAGCACCCAGGGGCTGCCCCACTTCCCACAGTGCAGTTCTCTGCCCCTCTCCCCTCCAGACCACTCCATCATCTTACTTAAGCAGCTTGTAGTAGGCAAAGCGGAACACCTCCTGTAGAAGGACAGAGACAGCAGCACCAAAAATCAGGAGGCCGTATTGGAGCCGGGCATCTGACCGGTCGGTCACATGCACCAAGATGAACCAGACCACAGAGGCCAGGAGCAGGGAGACCAGCCAGAAAAATGCCCTGAGAAAAGACAGGGACAGTGAGACAAGCAATGGTAAGGGCTGCCAGAGAAATCAAGGAGGGAAACCAGCCAAGGTGCTTGAAGGGTGGAAGTTAGCCTTCCGGATGGTTACGGAAACATGGACCAGGTAGGGTAACTGTTTCCACCAAGAGACTCATCTGTAGAAACGTGAACGCAGAGGAAAGGGGAGAAATCTAATTAAAGAGTCTTCAGAGCGATGAGAGCCAGAGTGTGCGAGCACAGAAGGGCGAGGTATCCATTCCTGGATCCTCTCCTAAGGCACCTGACTCGGCCAGCCTAGGTCAGCACAGCCCCCTCACGAGTCTCGGCCTTGGGCCTTCTCTGACGTCGCTGGGAGGAATATAGGAGGAATCTGTGAGATCCTTGGAAGGTGGAAACCAACTGCGGGAAAAGGCAAATCTCCCAGACCCAACCCCTCACCGCCCAAACTTCACCTCCGATTTATTGTCCCCAATTCAGGCTCCCAGGCTCGCCCCAGTTCCTCCAGCCCCTTCCGCACCTCTCTCTTCGACGCTCTTCCGCGTCTCCCGGACCCCCTACTCACCCTGCGACCAGGATGATAACGCGAAGTGGATCCCCAGCCACAGTGATCAAGAAAAGCGCGAAGGCCGGGCCGAACGCGACGAAAGTGCAGCCGAAAAACACCGCAGCCCCCATGGCTGGGCAGGTGGGAGGGGGGTGGGGGCCGGGTGGGGGCCTGACCAGGACAGGCAAATGGGAGAGGCGCGCCAGCTGGGGAGTCCGCGTGGGGTGGCAACGCGACCCCACGAGGGGCGCGGTGCAATGTCACCCCCGGACCCCGGGGAAGGGGAAGGGGGGGAACCAAAACCCCAAATGAAGGTCCGCGGGACTTCCTCTACGGAAGCCGAAGAGGGGACAGATCCCTGTCGCAGCCCCACGGCCACCTCCCATCTAATCCCCACCCCCGGAAGGCCAATGGAGAATCAGCGCGGGCGGAGCAGCTCGACCTGCTGGGAGTTGTAGTCGTCTTCAGAGGCCTTGACTTCGTCCTGGGAGTGGCTCGAGCCGGTTAATGGGGGTGGGCCGGGAATGGACCAGTAAAGACACAGATTCCNGGGGCCGGGTGGGGCCTGACCAGGACAGGCAAATGGGAGAGGCGCGCCAGCTGGGGAGTCCGCGTGGGGTGGCAACGCGACCCCACGAGGGGCGCGGTGCAATGTCACCCCGGACCCCGGGGAAGGGGAAGGGGGGGAACCAAAACCCCAAATGAAGGTCCGCGGGACTTCCTCTACGGAAGCCGAAGAGGGGACAGATCCCTGTCGCAGCCCCACGGCCACCTCCCATCTAATCCCCACCCCGGAAGGCCAATGGAGAATCAGCGCGGGCGGAGCAGCTCGACCTGCTGGGAGTTGTAGTCGTCTTCAGAGGCCTTGACTTCGTCCTGGGAGTGGCTCGAGCCGGTTAATGGGGGTGGGCCGGGAATGGACCAGTAAAGACACAGATTCCTGGGTTCGGTTGCGCCTCCGTCGCTGTTTCTTTTCGTCACTTTGTGGGAAAAAGTGGTAGCAATCATACCTCTTCTTGAAGGGTTGCAGCGGGGGTAGATCCTGTTTGAATCTAAGGGACAAATACAAAGAGAGCACAGGATGGGGCGCAGGGAGATAGGGACGGGTATTGTTCTTACTTGAATGAGAGGAAATGGGCTAGAGCTGCTGCCTAAGGGATGAAGATTACATTAAAAAGTAGGAGCTCTTCGGACAGGCTAGTATAATAAACATGGAATACAGTATATCGCTAATGAAGCCTTCATCAGTAATGACAAGAGAATCGGAGATAAGCAAAAGGAGCCTGGAGAGAAATGTTAGGAAGGCATTTTGAAAGAGTCCGGGAGTTTAAAAGCAATAAGAGCGATGGGGTTGAAGGAAAACGACACCCCGGCCCCACCCCCGCCCCAAGTTCCTTTTATGTCATACTTCCTCTGTTTATTTTCTGAAAAATGAACCTCAGTGGTGCGTTTTCCTCAGGTTGGAGAGAGGGGTTGTATATTAGAGTGAATGAAAGTTAAAGTAGGCTGGGCGCGGTGCCTCACCCCTGTAATCCCAGCACTTTGGGAGGCCAGGAGTTTGAGACCAGCCTGGCCAACATGGCGAAAGCCCATTTCTACTAAAAATGCAAAAATTAGCCAGGTGTGGTGGCGCGCGCCTGTAATCCCAACTACTCGGGAGGCTGAGGGACAAGAATAGCTTGAACCCGAGAGGCAGAGGTGGCAGTGAGCTGCGACTGCGCCACTGCACTACAGCCTGGACAATGGAGTGAGGTTCTGTCTCAAGAAATAAAAAGAAAGTTAAAGTAGGAGAGGAGAGTATTGCAATCTCATTTGAATGGGTAGACGTTAGTCCTTAGGGAAGATGTTAGGCAAAGGAATCTGAGGATGGAAAAGAGGGAAGGAATCTGGAATATCGTTTTTGAAAGCATAACCAAAGTACCAAAAAAACCCACAGAAATTGTTTAAAGATAACCAAACTTGCTTTCCTTCCTGGAAGTGATTTATGATTTAATCCATATGTGCACACTCACATACGTGTTTTACATGTCTTCCAGGAAATTCTGGAAAGGAGCTGAGGAATAGATTGTGTAGATTTACACAGAGGCTGGTCACAGTGGCTCATGCCTGTAATTCCAGCACTTTTGGAGACCAAGGCGGCTGGATCACTTGAGGTCAGGAGTTTGAGACTAGCCTGGCCAGCATGGTGAAACCCCGTCTCTAATAAAAATACAAAAAATTAGCCAGGAGTGGTGGTGCACACCTGTAGTCCCAGCTACTCAGGAGGCTGAGCCACGAGAATAGCTCGAACCTGGGAGGTGGAGATTACAGTGAGCTGAGATCACACCACTGCACTCAAACCTGGGTGACAGAGCAAGGCTCTGTCTCTGAAAAAAAAGAAGGAAAAGATTTACATGGAAAGTCACAAGGCAAATTATTCCCTAATAAGATTAAGAGGGTAGCATTATCATGGCCTGTGTTCAAGATTCCAGTATGTCCTGCTTCTGAGCCCAGCAGGCAGAGTCAGGTGGATAGCAATGAGACAATTCTTCTCATGTGTTTTTTTTTGAGATGGAATCTCACTCTGTCACTCAGACTGGAGTACAGTGGTGTGATCTCGGCTCACTGCAACCTCTGCCTCCAAGGTTCAAGTGATTCTCTTGCCTCAGCCTCCCTAGTACCTGGCATTACTGGCGCCTGCCACCACACCCAGCTAATTTTTGTATTTTTAGGAGAGACAAGGTTTCACCATGTTGGCCAGGCTGATCTCCTGATCTCCTGACCTCAGGTGATCCGTCCGCCTAGGCCTCCCAAAGTGCTGGGATTACAGGCGTGAGCCACTGTGACCAGCTTCATCTCTCCATTGTGTGTTATCACAGCATCTTCTGACCAGGCTCTAAACCTATCTTGTTCGTGGGTGGTTCCACAGACACTTGCACAGTGCCTGACTCATAGTAGATATTGAGCAGATACTTATTAACTTCCCTTAAGAACAAAGCAAAACTGTCTTTTCTTATTCCCTTGCCTGTAAGCTCTCAGTGCCTATCAGACTAGGCCTAGCACACTGTGCCTAGCACATACGTTGCTAAGGGTTTCTGAATTGAATGAACATGGGAAACATACAAGCAGAGGAAAGGATAAAAACTCTACTCCTGTAGGACTGAATGAAGGGAACACACCAACTGACCGAATGTGGGAGGGAGGGTGTGGCACCTGTAGCAGAGAAAGAGACTATCTGCTTCCTCTCTTCTCCCAACTTACATCCTGGAAGTTGAGAAAGAGATGAGGTGAGGCTGGGCACGGTGGCTCATGCCTATAATTCCACTTTGGGAGGCCGAGACGGGTAGATCACCTGAGGTCAGGAGTTCGAGACCAGCCTGGGCCAACATGGTGAAACTTTGTCTCTACTAAAAATACAAAATTTAGCTGGACATGGTGGCATGCATGTGTAGTCCCAGCTACTGGGGAGGCTGAGGCAGGAGAATCACTTGAACCCGGGAGGCAGAGGTTGCAGTGAGCCGAGATCGTGCCACTGCACTCCAACCTGGGTGACAAAGCGAGACTCTGTCTCAGAAGAAAACAAAGAGGTCAGTATTACCAGAGAGGAAATAACTGACCATGGCTGAGAGACTTTTAGCTGAAGCCATGCAGTAGGTGCTTTAAATCAGAAAATGATGGGGAAATATTGTTCCTATTCTCCATAGCTCAAGACAGACAGAAGAAAGGGACTCTTTTCAGTCCAGAAAAATGCTCACTCCTTCCTCAGAACATTTCCACTGTGATGAAAAAAGACTGATGAAGCCTCAGAGAGAAACGCAACTCTGGGTGGTGATGGTAAGTCAGGGACAGTGAGAGGGAGGGTGAGCTTTTTATGAGGCCTTGGAGGAAGGAAGGAAAGCCAAGAGAGGGGAAACTTCTTGATAGGCTTATTTTTATTTTTTTATTTTTTTATTTTTTGGTAATGGCAGTGGGAGTCCTGAATGGATCTAATCTAGGGCAGGGGGAGCTTAAGAAACATGTTTGTATCAAAACCCCCTTTTGCCTCTCAATCTGGGCAGCTCTGGCGGGGTACCGGCAGTAACTGGAGATCTAGTCAGTCAGCCAGTAGGCGGGGAGTTCTGCCCCCTGGGAGGAGAAGAGTTGCTGCAGCTCCTTCCCTGCTTTGGAGGAGGAGGGGAGGCGGGGTAAGTTTGGTGGGAAACTCTGTAATTTCCTTTTTTACTTTCACAGCAATAGTGCAGAATCCAGAATGGATGTCCTCTTTGCAGCCATCCTTGCTGTGCCACTTATCTTGGGTAAGTCCACTCTTCTCACTGAGCTTTTGTGCCAGGTCTTCTACCATAAATGGGGTGGGAGAAAAAAAAATGAGGAGTGGATAAGAGGTGGATTTCAATAGGAAGCAATAGAGTTTTCTCATCGTGCTAGGATCCGGTGTTGAGGGCAGAATGGAGATCTGGAAGGCAGAGCCAGGAAAGGGGAAAAAAAGCAGAGTCCTGTCAAAGAAGGAGGATGGAGCTCCAGATACAAGGAGGCCCTAGCAACACTGAGCTCAGTTCTCCATCACCATGGAAGTTGAACAAGATGAGAGGGGCTAAAGTAAGGGTGAAGGAGGAATTACTGGAAGGTGTCACAGTCTGAAACTAGTAGTTAGGGTATCTCCTTTCCCAGATAATTGGAGAAAAAAAAACCGCTATTAGTAAAGACACAGAAGTGGGGTGACCTTTAGGGTAGTGGAAAACTGGCTGTCTTCAGGGACAGGGTCCCAACAGTAGCTTGGCTCCTTCCCTCCTTTGTTCCCCAGTCTGCCAGGTGTGTCTCATTGTTTCCTTTTCCTCTAGATTCTTGTGTCATTAGCTTGGAGTTGAAGGGAAAGCATTCAAGGAACTCAGGGAAGTGTTTAGCAGGAGGCCTGGAGTTCTTGATCCAGTCATATCAAAGCCACATATTTTTAGTTCTGAAAGGGAAGAAAAACTAAAGGAGATGGGTCATTTAGTCCAGCTGACTCATTTTAAGAAAGCGGATGTTAAGTGGATTGTTCAGGGTTATTCCGTTAGCAGTGAAGCTGGAACTAAAGCTCAAATCCAAAGCCTAAGGGTGTGTGTTATTTGTAAGAGATACTGATAAGAAAAGATCTCTCACAAATACAATAAGATCTGGAGCATACTAAATAGAAGATTTGGCGTTTTTAATTCCTGGTCTCTACTCTTCCTACCTTTTTTAGGTTTGGTTCTCCCTTTGGGTTTATAGTATGTGAAGGGGACCGTTTTCTGTATTAGGAGTTCCTAGATTGAAAGAGCACAGAGTGGCCGGGTGCAGTGGCTCACGCCTGTAATCCCAGCACTTTGGGAGGCCGAGGCGGGTGGATCACGAGGTCAGGAGATCGAGACTATCCTGGCTAACACGGTGAAACCCCGTCTCTACTAAAAATACAAAAAAATTAGCCGGGCGTGGTGGTCCACGCCTGTAGTCCCAGCTACTTGGGAGGCTGAGGCAGGAGAATGGTGTGAACCCAGGAGGTGGAGCTTGCAGTGAGCCGAGATCGCGCCACTGCATTCCAGCCTGGGCAACAGAGTGAGACTCCATCTCAAAAAAAAAAAGAAAGGGCACAGAGTAACAGGCCTCATTACAGATATGGAGCCCAGAAGACTGAGAGGGGTGTAAGGGTGCACAGGCAGGAAGGGAGTATGATTATTGGAGGGGAAGAGAAAGAAAGAAAGAAAGAGAGACAGAGAGAGAGAGAAAGCAAGAAAGTGAGAAAGTTGGGAGCGCTGAGGTCAATTCCAGGTGTCCTTTTGTTAGTAAGGTGTTCCAGATGTCCCTTGACCTATAGTCCTTGTCCCCATAGGACAAGAATATGAGGATGAAGAAAGAGTGGGAGAGGAGGAATATTATCAGGTGGTCTATTATTATACAGTCACCCCCAGTTATGGTGAGTACATGAAAGGCTCTTGCTCTTAGCCAACTGGAGAGAGGCTTCAGGATATTTAGTTCTGAGACTTTGCTCTTCACTTTGCAGCAGAGCAATGGGGTCAGAGAAAAATCTGGCTATTAACAAAACCTATCAAGGCTCATGATGGGCCGGGCACAGTGACTCATGCCTGTAATCCCAGCACTTTGGGAGGCTGAGGCGGGTGGATCACCTGAGGTCAGAAGTTCGAGACCAGCCTGACCAACAGGGTGAAACTCTGTCTTTACTAAAAATACAAAAATTAGCCAGGCATGGTGGTACCTGCCTGTAGTCCCAGTTATTCAAGAGGCGGAGGCAGGAGAATCACTTGAACCTGGGAGGCCGGACGTTGTAGTAAGCCGAGATCACGCCACCGTATTCCAGCCTGGGTGACAGAATGAGACTCCATCTCAAAAAAAAAAAAAAAAAAAGACTGATTTTTAGATGGGAGGATTGCTTCAGCCCAGGTGTTCAAGACGAGCCTAGGCATCATAGCAAGACCTTGTCACTATAGAAAAAAAAAAAATTTTTTTTTCAATTAGCTGGGCATGGTGGCACATGGCTATAGTCCCAGCTACTCAGGAAGCTGAGACGGGAGGATCACTTGAGCTCAGATGCTGGAGGTGGCAGTGAGCTATGATTGAACTAACTGTACTCTAGCCTGTTAACAGAGTGAGACCTTGACTCTAAAAAGAGAAGAACTTGAAAATTTTTCAAATTTGTAAATTATTTTAGATACCTAGATTGAAAATATAAATACATACACTCACAGTCATTTTTAACATTACAGTTAAATAAAATTGGATTATACCAATAAATGTTACAACTTAAGTTAAACTATTCTAAGCAATTTCTTCCTTTTTCATTTCCAGATCTAGAGTTACCTTTTTCTCTAATTATTACTGATTTTCTTTCTCCTCTGCAGATGACTTTAGTGCAGATTTCACCATTGATTACTCCATATTTGAGTCAGAGGACAGGCTGGTGAGTGACCTCTACATCTAAAAGGTTTAGGATAAGTAACAATTAAAAAGAAACTGGCCAGGCGTGGTGGCTGACGCCTGTAATCCCAGCACTTTGGGAGGCCAAGGCGAGTGAATCATTTGAGGTCAAGAGTTTGAGACCAGCCTGGCCAACATGGTGAAACCCCATCTCTACTAAAAATATAAAAACATTAGGCCGGGTGCGGTGGCTCAAGCCTGTAATCCCAGCACTTTGGGAGGCCGAGACGGGCGGATCACGAGGTCAGGAGATCGAGACCATCCTGGCTAACACGGTGAAACCCCGTCTCTACTAAAAAATACAAAAAAATTAGCCGGGCGAGGTGGTGGGCGCCTGTAGTCCCAGCTACTCGGGAGGCTGAGGCAGGAGAATGGTGTGAACCCGGGAGGCGGAGTTTGCAGTGAGCTGAGATCCGGCCACAGCACTCCAGCCTGGGCGGCAGAGCGAGACTCCGTCTCAAAAAAAAAAAAAAAAAAAATTAGTTGGACATGGTAGCATACACCTATAATCCCAGCTACTCAGAAGGGTGAGGTAGGAGAATCACTTGAAACCGGGAGATGGAGGATGCAGTGAGCCAAGATTGTTCCACTGCACTCCAGCCTGGGCAACAGAGCCAGACTCCCATCTCAAAAAAAAAAAAAAAAAGAAAGAAACGGGCAATGTTGAAATGTATCTGAATCTGATTAGTAAAAATAAAAATGAGTTTGATGAGGAGAAACTAAGTAGTAGGCCCAAAACAGATTTGTTAACCTATCTGGGGAGGAGAAAAAAGCCAGAACTTTATAAATTGTCCTCAGTAAGTTTGCTAAGACACTGAGGAGGGGCATCAAGGGACTTTTGAATGAGATGGGTACAAATCTATGCAAGTATAGGGGAGGGGGGAATCCCTGAGCTTAAGTCCTTGGGCTGGGTGGAGGTGGTGAAGGGGAGAACTTTAAATAGAGAATCTATGAAGATGTTGGATAGAAAAAATGATAACTCTGTGTTTCCCAAATCCTACTGAGGGTAGAACAGGTTGGATAAGGACACAACAGAGGCAGTAGGGACTACCATTAGTCTTGAAACAGCACGTGCAGACCATCCGAAGCCTGTAACTGTGAAACCAGTAACAACGGAACCAGTGAGTTGATTGGGGATTGGGGGCTGGGGGGAGACAGGATATCCCTAGTGACGTGGAGTAAATAGAGGCCTGGAATACCAGGCTTTGGTGGATGGGGGAACCAAATAATTAGTACTTCAATGTAGGTGTTCATCTCAACTTGGCCATATTTCACTGAGATTTAATACTAACCCTGTATACAGAACACTGGGAAGATACGGTGCAGTTAAATTTCAGTTCAGTAGTATTCAATATGTATGTAATCTATGCCTAAGGCTGCTAAGGTAACTGATGCTGATCAAAAAGAAATCTATGATGTTCCTGTCCTCAAGGAACTTATAAAATTCAAGTTTACATTTACGAAACACTTAGAACAAAATGAAAAGGTATGTTACAATGTTAAATTATATATAAATTTGAAAGCAGAAGATACTGGCAGTGCTTTAGCCAGTGTAAGGAGAGAGATTAGTACAGGCTAGAGTTGTCTGAAAAGCTTTCAAGAGGCATTTGTGGTTGAGATACACCTTGAAGAATAGATGAGCTTTTGATTGGTGGGTAGTTATGAAAGGACAGAAACAATTAGGAGGAAGAATAGTTATTCCAAGAGTGAAAGAGGCCAGGTGCAGTGGCTTACGCCTATAATCCTTTGGGAGGCCAAGGTGATAGGATCACTTGAGGTCAGCAGTTCAAGGCTAGTTCAAGGGCCAACATGGTGAAACCACCCATCTCTACTAAAAATACAAAAGTTAGCCAGGCGTGGTGGTGCCTGCCTATAATCCCAGCTACTTGGGAAGCTGATGAGAATCGCTTGAACCCGGGAGGCAGAGGTTGCAGTGAACTGAGATCACGCCACTCCACTCCAGCCTGAGCGACAGAGCGAGACTCTATCTAAAAAAAAAAAAAGAGTGAAAGAGCTGCACAGGAGTGAGGAATAGAATAAGCATAATATGTTTAGCAAATAGGGTATGATTGAAGGAGAGGGTATATGGAAGGGAACAGTGGGAATTAAGAAAAATAAAAAATTTACAAGGCTCCTAATATTTGCTTGGTAATTTCACATGTGGCAACATAGGGTCAAATTTCAGAGCGTCTCAAGTGTCAGGCTGAAGTCTGGACTCATAATCAACAAGGAGCCTAGTAAGTTCTTCATTATAGTAAAAACACGATGAAAAGTGATATTTTAGAAAAACTGGCCAGGTGTGGTGGCTAACAACTGTAATCCAAGCACTTTTGGAGGCTGAGGCAAGCTGATCATCTTAAGTCGGGAGTTCAAGACCAGCCTGACCAACATGGAGAAAACCTATCTCTAGTAAAAACACAGAATTAGCTGGGTGTGGTGGCGCATGCCTGTAATCCCAGCTACTTGGGAGGCTGAGGCAGGAGAATTGCTTGAACCTGGGAGGCGGAGGTTGCAGTGAGCCGAGATCGCACCATTGCACTCCAGCCTGGGCAAAAGAGCGAAACTCCGTCTCAAAAAAAAAAAAAAAAAAAAAAAGATAAAAGATAAACCACTCATCAGGTTGTATGCAGGATATAAATAATTTAGTGGAGAGCAACTCATGAGATTTGCGTTGTTCCAGAAACAATCTGTATTCTGGCATTATGAATGGAGAGGAGAAAAATAAATATGAAGAAAATACCTTGCTTCAGTGATAATTTTATATTAGGTATAAATGAGGAGAGAGTTAAAATAACTCATGGGTTTTACACATGGATATCTGGGAAAATGGTTGACCAAAGTGGGAACTATGGGAGGCCAGAGTGGTTTAGGACAGAAGTTATTAATTTGGTAATGGCCAAGCTGAGTTTATGGTAACAGCTCTATGAGGGTGTCCTAAAGGTCACTGAGCTAGATCGGGGCTAGAGTTCTAAGTGCAAAGTCACAGTTATGAAAGTAAATGAGCTCAACAAAGCCAGTACACACAAGCTCAGAAGGCCAGTGACTGCCTGTAGTGAGTGGGAGGAAGAGAAATCAATGAATGGAATGGAGAAGGATTTGACTGCAGAAGCAGGCAGATAGCCAAGTTTGTATTATAGAGTCTAAAAGAGAAAGTTTAATATAATCCATCAAAAGTTACCAAGAGGCCAAGGAGGAGGAGGTCACTGGTAACTCTCAAGAAAATAGTTTTAATTGAGTACTTGCAGAAAAGCTAGATTTTTGTGGAGTTAAAGAGGGAGTACATTATGAGGAAAGGAAGGTGAGTACAGACCAACCATCTAAAAAATCTGGTAATGAAAAAGAGAAGCAACAGCTGGAAAGCGGAATAGGACCAAAGAGCAGTCTGCGCATAGTTGAGCACAGATCAAAGAAGCCAGTAAGAATGGAAGTGAAAGGTTGACAATAAGGGCAGTTAATTCTTTTTGAAGCATATAGTAGACTAGGCACGGTGGCTCATGCCTGTAATCCCAGCACTTTGGGAGGCTGAGGTGGGCGGATCACCTGAGGTCAGGAGTTAGAGACCAGCCTGGACAACATGGCAAAACCCCGTCTCTACTAAAAATACAAAAATTAGCCGGGCGTGGTGGCAGGTGCCTGTAATCCCAGGACTTTGGGAGGCTGAGGTGGGCAGATCACCTGAGGTCAGGAGTTTGAGACCAGCTTGGCCAACATGGCAAAACCCCATCTCTATTAAAAATACAAAAATTAGCCAGGCATGGTAGCAGGCGCCTGTAATCCCAGCTACTTGGGAGGCTGAGGCAGGAGAATTGCTTGAACCCTGGAGGTGGAGGTTACAGCGAGCTGAGATTGCACCACTGCATTCCAGCCTGGCGACGGAGTAAGACTATGTCTCAAAAAATAATAGATAAATAAATAAATAAATAAATAAATAAATAAAGTATATAGTAGACGCTCTTTAGATTGTAAATTCCTTGAGGACAGGAATCTTGTCTTATTCATATTTATGTCCCTCTCTGTAGCACCTAGCACAGTGACTAGCATAGTATCATGCATATAATAAATACAAAATAGAAATAATTGAATTGAATTGGCCTCCCTGGTATGGTTAGGGATAGCTGAAAGGCACAGAAGAAAGGACTCCTTACAGTGATGGGGAAGGATGGATCTTTAAGCCCAAAGGAAAGGAAGACAGAGGTTGTTGTAAAGAGGTGGCAGTACTTCTGGAGGGGGAGGGAGAAGTGGTAGGAGGAATGACACGAGCCTACTGTGTGGGGATGTCTGTATTTTAGCAGAGTCCAGATCTGAATGATGCTGTGTCCAGGTTGCGGAGTCCTATTCCCCTCCTCCTGTCGTGTGCCTTTGTTCAGGCGGGGATGTATTTCATGTAGAAGGTAAGAGTGCAGCCACTGGCTTTGGGGGAGTCTGTGAAATAATATTTTTTAACTTCCCACACTAAACCGAAGTAATTCTTACCAGTATCTCTGGCTAGTGTTTCCAGCCTGGTCAATTATCAGCCACTGAAGGAAGAGATTCAGGCATGGTAGCTCATCCCTATAATCCCAGCACTTTGGGATGCTGAGGTGGGAGGATCGCTTGAGTCCAGGAATTCCAGACCAGGCTGAGCAACATAGTTTGAGACCAGGCTGAGCAACAGACCTTGTCTCTACAAAAAAATTAAAAATGAATAAATAAATAAGAACTCCTCTACAAGACATTAAAAAAATAATAAAAATTAGTTGGGTGTGGTAGCACAGGCCTGCAGTCCCAGCCACTGGGGAGAAGCGGGTGGAAGGATTCCTTAAGCCCATCAAGCAGAGGCTGCAGTGAGCCATGATCTGGCCACTGTACTGTTGCCACTGGGCAACAGAGTGAGACTCTGTCTCAAAAAATAACAAGTAAAATGAAAGAAGAGGGATCACATTTACAAAAATCTTCTTATTCAGTCT
Organism: Rhinopithecus bieti; assembly: GCF_001698545.2. NCBI lineage: Eukaryota > Metazoa > Chordata > Mammalia > Primates > Cercopithecidae > Rhinopithecus > Rhinopithecus bieti. Next base: position 2,226,094 of record NW_016806834.1, on the reverse strand, counting down.
TAAAGAAATTTAGGAGATGCTGAGGCAGACTTTTGTGATAAGTCATTAGTTTTTTTGAACTAAGAGACCTTCAGGATCTCCTAGAGCAGAGGCAAGTAGATGAAGGGGTTGGGGGAATACCTCTCCAGGCTTCCAAAATGTCTGGAACAATCAAAGCTAGTTCCAGTCTGGCCATGATTCAAGTCACGGCAAATGCCAGAGGGTAAAGTGGGTGGGTCCTACAACCTGGTAGAGTCAAAAGGCAAAGTTCAGAGGCAGAAGGGGTGGCAATTCTCTGATGTATGGCAGGGTGGGGGGAGAGAAGGGAAGAGAAAATTGTATTATAGGAAAAGCATTTTTAAATTGGGATGCTAAATAACCATCGAGCATAAAAAGATTCAGTAGGAGGTGAAAGGACTGTGGAGAAGAGGGGTACACACACATCTTTCCCAGGAGCTATCACAGAGCAATCCCAGCTCAAAATATCTGGGGAGTTTCCGTAGAGTGTGGGGGGCACGAAGGGGTTTCTCGGGTCTCCTGACTCTTTTATTTTTTCTTTCTTTCTCTTTCTCTCTCTCTCTCTCTGCTTTTTTAGGTGGGAGAAGGCTGCTCTGAGTCTTTGGATGGGAGTTTGGCAAGAGGAAATTGGAAGATAAAATAAATAAGTGAAATAATCTGGTTACCATCTACTCCTTCATGAGTCTGTTCTAAAGTCACAATAAAGAATGCACTAGGATTTAGAGGCAGCAAGTGTAGATTGGAAGGGGAGTTGGGTGACAACTGAATTAGAGGGCATTATGGACTGAAAAATCTGCAGTTTGGAGAAGACTGGAGAAGGGCACCCACAGACAACAGGTTTATTCGCAGTCCATATTGGTAATTCTCTTGTTTTATTTTATTAAATATGGTGTTGAAACTGTGCTTGGGGAAACGGGGTTGAGGTTTTAGAATCTTTCTTTTTGTAAGAATAAGCACATTGTTAAAACATAAGGTAAAATATCAAAAACTACTTAGAATAGATTTAAAATATTCACACCTACCCACCCGCACCCACACCTCTGTCCAACAATGTGCCTTTTGCAGTTGGTAATTATGGCAGGGACAAACTCACTTAAAATTTTTTTTTAAATCGCTATCCTCGGGACCCTAATCAGAATTGGGCTGCCCCCTTGCGGTCTCTGCGACGTACTATCCTTAACCAGATCATAGTCCTTGGCCCTGCTCTCCTCTCCATTGTACTCTCAAAATGCAAGCCGCAACGACAACAGTAACGTCCCAGTTATTCCTGAGACTCTCTAAACTCTGGCCTTGCCTCCCTCCCCTCCTTCATAGTCTTTCGAATCTTCTCCAGGGGACAAATGAAGGCACTGAAGCTGGACAAAGCCATAACCTAGGAGATCAGGGACCTACCCCGTTCTGTTCCCCGTGCTTGGAATCAGATAATTCAGGACGCCGGGCCCAAGAAGCCTGGACAAAAAAAAAAGTCAGGAAAAACTGAGTTTCGTTTTGACCTCTAGCGTCGTGGCGGGGTGGCATCTGAGCTTGTAACGTGCGTGATAGGTTATGTAAGAAACGGGCCGGAGGAGCCGCCCCAGCGGGAGCCAGAGAGGACGCGGTGTTCTCGGCTGCAATCCCCACCCTCCTCACCCAGCAGGGCAGGAGGCACCCAACTTGGAGGAGAAAGGGGTGGGGGAGGTGAAACAGAAACCGGAGAGTCACGAGGGCTGGGCCGCCGAGTGGGAGAATATACCGTGTCACACACTTCCATTCTGTCACACACACGTTGCAGACCCAAATCACTGATGGTTTCCACGTGCTGCGCTCGTGAGCGGAGGTGTTCAAAGAGGGGGCAGATGAGTTAGTTCCTGAGACGGAACCGGGGGTCCCACGTCCGGAGGCGCACGCCTTCAGTGGCACAACCAATCTCTGCACACTCAAGCTGCGCGTCTCTGGCGCATCACCATCCTATTTAAGGCCACGGACTCCGCCCTTTTCCTCCCCTCCCTTCTTTTCCACTCTTTTTCCATCCGCCTCCTTTTCTCATCACCGGGTCCTCTCCGGCAGCCGCATGTAGGGGCGGAGCACGGAATGCTTCCTTTACAGCCAATCATCACCCGGCTGCCCTCTATTGGCTGAGGCCCTTTGTACTGTAGCAAATGGGCTATGGACTTCAGTAACGAGTATCACGTGTTACCGGCGACACAACCAATGAGGGCGCGAGATCTGTGTAAGCAGGGGGAGGCACGTGCCAGGCCGCACGTGTCTGGGAGGGGGAAGGGGCGGGGCCGCCTGAGAGGCGGAGGTGGGTAGCCAGACCCGGAGAGACGGTGAAGGAGCTGGAAACCGAGCCAGGGCTGAGCCGGCTGACAACAGGTAAGGATATTCGGAGGAAAAGCGAGCTGTTAGGGAGGATTTGGGAGTGGATTTGGGGGCAGAATGCAGATCTTCGTATTGGGAGGGTTTGCATCACGTGGCAGGTGCGAGCCCAGAGAGACCGGCACAGGGATCCTGATCTTGAAAGACTGGGAGAGGGCAGGAGGCCAGTCTCTATGGGGGCGATTCCTGTAGAGTCACCAGGTGGGTTCGCGTGCGCAGATTGACCTCTCGTGGGTGGCATGGCTTAGGTGAAGAGGCTTGCTGCGGACTCAGGTTGGCGAACAGCCCTGGCGAACAACGGGCGGAGAGGAAGGTGTCTTTCAAGTCAGGTATTTGAATTGAGGGAAGAAAAGAACGGAGGCCGCATCAGGCAGAGAGTTGCTCTGCGGAGGCCAGAGAGGGAATCCCAGGTTCTTAATGAGCGGGGGTGGGGCAGAAATGTCTTTTCTATTGTGTCTGAGACTGGTAATATTGGGGAGGGGAAGAATAAGTATTATCCCACGCAGTACACCCCAGTCTCCCAGTCCATTTCCTAATCCTTAAACTCCGGTTTCAAATTCCCTCGCTTTGCTCTTCAGTTGCAGGTTCCGATCTTTGGGTACTCCAGGAGCTGCTCTCCAGCCCCTGCTTCTGGACCTATGGATTCTCCATCTAGCATTTCTCCCTATTCCTCCTACTCTCTCTCTTCGTCTTTTCCCACCTCCCCAGTGAACAGTGACTTTGGCTTCCCCTCTGATAATGAGAGGGAGGACAAGGGGGCCCATGGGCCCAGGCCAGACACTGTTGGGCAGAGGGGAGGTTCCCGGCCCAGCCTGGGTCCTATCCGCTGCAGGCATCGATCCAAGGTTTCCAGTAACCAACATACACCATCTCATCCGGAACAGCGGGGTTCAGCTTCTCCTATGGCAGGATCTGGGGCGAAAAGATCAAGAGATGGTGAACTGGAGACCAGTCTAAACATCCAAGGTTGTACCACAGAGGGAGACCTGCTGTTTGCCCAGAAGGTAAGAGAAAGCAGGTGAAAGGAGACTCTCCTGTAGTGGCTTAGCACCCAGCTGGTTGATAAGGACCCTATAAGGATAGTATTGACTCGCAAATTTGGAGGTGAAGGAAGAGCCACTGCTGGTGTGGACAGTTCTTGGTCTTCTCACAGCCTTTGTCCTGTTTTCCTACAGTGTAAAGAACTCCAAGGATTTATACCTCCTCTCACAGATCTACTCAATGGGCTGAAGATGGGTCGTTTTGAGAGAGGTAATCTCATTAGTTGCATTCATTTGGGCTAGGTTCATTTCTCTCTCTCTTGCCCTCTTTTGATGTGTATTTCTCTTAAGTTCTTGTTTGGGGCCTATATTATTCCTTTTTTGCTACTATGACTTAATTATTATTCTTGTTATTATTTTTTGAGATGGAGTTTTGCTCTTGGTGCCCAGGCTGGAGTGTAATGGTGCTATCTCAGCTCACTGCAACCTCCACCTCCTGGGTTCCAGCAATTCTTCTGCCTCAGCCTCCCCAGTCGCTGGGATTACAGGTGCCCACCACCATGCCCAGCTAATTTTTGTTATTTTTAATAGAGATGGGGTTTCGCCATGTTGGCCAGGCTGGTCTCAAACTCCTGACCTCAGGTGATCCACCCGCCTCGGCCTCCCAAAGTGCTGGGATTACAGGTGTGAGCCACCTTGCCTGGCCCGACTTAATTTTTTTTAAATCAATCAATTTTAACCCCCTTCTGTTCGTCCTTTACCTGACTACATGCTTGAATCTCAATCCTTAATCTCTCTCTGTCCCTATCCCCAGGATTAAGCAGTTTTCAGCAGAGTGTGGCAATGGACAGGATCCAGCGTATTGTAGGTGTTTTGCAGAAGCCACAGATGGGGTAAGTCCCCTTGGTTCTTTCCTTGGGTCTTCATAAAAAGGAGATTTCTTCAATCCTGTTGCTGGTTTTTTAAAGCAATGTCATTTTCGGCCGGGCGCGGTGGCTCACGCCTGTAATCCCAGCACTTTGGGAAGCCGAGGCAGACGGATCACAAGGTCAGGAGATCGAGACCATCTTGGCTAACACGGTGAAACCCTTTCTCTACTAAAAATACAAAAAATTAGCCGGGCATGGTGGTGGGCACCTGTAATCCCAGCTACTCAGGAGGCTGAGGCAGGAGAATGGCGAGAACCCGGGAGGCGGAGCTTGCAGTGAGCCAAGATCGCGCCACTGCACTCCAGCCTGGGTGACAGAGCGAGACTCTGTCTCAAAATAAATTAAATAAATAAATAAATAAAGCAATATCTTTTTCACAGGGAACGTTACCTAGGAACCTTGCTACAGGTAGAAGGGATGTTAAAGACTTGGTTTCCACATATAGCTGCCCAGAAGTCATCATTGGGTGGTGGCAATCATCAGCTGACCAAGGTAAGAACTTAAGAACACGAGGAAGAGGTGGGAAAATAGTCAAGGAAATGAAATGTGCATGCAGAAATGGCCCCTTTTGCCATTTTCTTTTGAATCTTTTCTTCAAGTTTCTTTTCAGGGAAGGAAATTCCTAAACTTTCTGCATTGTCTTGATTCCTACATGTTTTTTGTTGTTTGTTTGTTTTTTGTTGTTTTGTTTGAATCACTGAGAAGAACTCCACGAAGTTTAATCTTATCCCTCATGCCACAGCTTGTCTGCTTTCTGCATAGATACAAAAGGCTTTTTACCTGGCCAAATGATTCATGCGGGAAGATACCTCAGCTTCTCTCTGCAAACTCTTTTTTCCCTACTGCCCCCAAACCTTTCCTCTCTCCTTCTTTTCATTTCTGCCCAAGTATCCTTGTGCCAAACCCTTTGAAAGTTTTTGAGTCTACACTGGGTTTCAAGGGCTGGTCATAAGAGGTACATCACTGGAAGTGGGAGAGGGGGGCACTAATAGCAGCAGTGTTGATAGATTCTTAGACCTGGTATAGAAGTGACCTATTTTCGGCTGGGCGTGGTGGCTCACACCTGTAATCCCAGCCCTTTGGGAGGCCGAGGCGCATGGATCATGAGGTCAGGAGTTCGAGATCGGCCTGGCCAAGATGGTGAAACCCTGTCTCTACTAAAAATACAAAAATTTGCCAGGTGTGGTGGCGCACGCCTGTAGTCCCAGCTACTTGGGAGGCTTAGGCAGGAGAATTGCTTGAACCCGGGAGGCAGAGGTTGCGGTGAGCCGAGATCATGCCATTGCACTCCAGCCTGGGCAACAAGAGTGAAACTCCATCTAA
>NW_016806834.1:2213385-2220133 GCF_001698545.2 Rhinopithecus bieti | reverse complement strand
GGATTACAGGCTTGAGCCACCGCGCCCGGCCCTATTTTCTGTCCTCAAATAATAGGGTATGTAGAGGGCATTCAGATGATGGAGAAGGAGAGTCTCCTGTAGATAATCACCAGTCCTAATTTTCAATCAGCCATGGTTATTATTGCTGTGACTCATCTATTAAAAAATAAGTAGGCCGGGCGCAGTGGCTCAAGCCTGTAATCCCAGCACTTTGGGAGGCCGAGAAGGGCGGATCACTGGGTCAGGAGATCAAGACTATCCTGGCTAACACCATGAAACCCTGTCTCTACTAAAAAATACAAAAAACTAGCCGGGCGAGGTGGCGGGTGCCTATCGCCTCAGCTACTGGGGAGGCTGAGGCAGGAGAATGGCGTGAACCCGGGAGGCGGAGCTTGCAGTGAACTGAGATCCGGCCACTGCACTCCAGCCTGGGGACAGAGCGAGACTCCGTCTCAAAAAAAAAAAAATAAATAAGTAGGCCAGGCACAGTGGTTCACGCCTGTAATCTTAGCACTTTGGGAGGCCAAAGCAGGAGGATTGCTTGAGCCCAGGAGTTTGAGACCAGCCTGGGCAACATGGTGAAGCCCAGTATCTACAAAAAATACAAAAAGTAGCTGGGCATGGTGGTGTGCGCCAGTAGTCCCAGCTACTTAGGAGGCTGAGGTGGGAGGATCTCTTGAGCTTGGGAGGTCGAGGCTGCCGTAAGCCATGATTGTGCTAGCCTGGTTGACAGAGTGAAACCCTGTGTCAAATATAAAATTAAAAAAAAAAAACAGTAGTAGGATTTTGCCTGAATATTAATTTACGCTTCTTAAAGAACTCAAGATAGAATATTCAAATTTAAATACAGAATTTGGGAAATGATGATTCCAATTAAAAATAGACTTCTTTTCAAAGAAATTCTAAAAGGGATTATTTTATAAATAGTGAGAACCTATGGAACTGTTTGTTTTTTGTTCATCTCTGGATATCCAGTGTCTAATATAGTATGTGGTCCATAGTAGGCCATTTATTTTTTGAATAAATGAAAGTATAATTTAGTTACTAAAACTTTTACTTAATCATGGCCTGACAAGATCACATCTGCTGCGTAAAACGAGGTATGTTTGTATTGCAAACTGAGTTCCCAAGGAATGCAAAGGTTTAAGTAACCAGGTGGAGCTCATCTGAAAGCTTTCTCCACATTTTTTTTTTTCTCATTTCTCCCCTCCGTAGCATTTTCCAAGCCACCACAGTGATTCAGCTGCTTCCTCTCCTACATCTCCTATGGAAAAGATGGACCAGACACAGCTAGGACATCTAGCTTTAAAACCAAAGCAGCCTTGGCACCTCACAGAATGGCCAGCTATGAACCTCACCTGGATCCACACCAGTCCAATTTGCAACCCCCCTCTCAGCTCCCCAGGTACTATCTCCTTTAGCCATGGTCCTTTAGGCACTGGAACCGGTATTGGCGTCATTCTTTTCCTACAGCATGGAGTGCAACCCTTCACCCACTCTGCCCCAACCACTCCAGTCCCACCTACTACAGCATCTCCTCTCATCCCTGGTGAGCCTATGAAACTATCTGGAGAGGGGCCTCGTTGCTACAGTTTGCCAGTAACTCTGCCATCAGACTGGAGCTATACCCCATCCCCTCCCAGTCTACCCACCTTGGCCAGAAAGATGACCAAAGGACACCGAGAGCAGCAGAGAAGCCATCCTTCAGTTGCTCCTGATGCTCATCTTCTCAACCTCTAGCCCGGGGCATACAGCTGTCCACTGTGATTTCTAATTTGTGTAAATATTCATGTATATATGTATTTTTACTTTTAATGTGTGCATTTGTGTTGAGGGAAGATAAATCCTTTCTGATTAAAGAAATTTTTTTATACCTAAACAGTTTGCTGATTAGGGGAAATTGAAAACTTTCTGCCTCCAAAACCAATCCGTATCCTCTGAGCTGCAGTAAAAGTAGAAAAGGGATGGGGATGTTTGTGAACATGAGCTCTACCAAGTGAGAGTCTGGATGACAATATAAGACTTGTGGCCGGGCGCGGTGGCTCAAGCCTGTAATCCCAGCACTTTGGGAGGCCGAGACGGGCGGATCACGAGGTCAGGAGATTGAGACCATCCTGGCTAACACGGTGAAACCCCGTCTCTACTAAAATACAAAAAACTAGCCGGGCGAGATGGCGGCGCCTGTACTCCCAGCTACTCGAGAGGCTGAGGCAGGAGAAGGGCGTGAACCCGGGAGGCGGAGCTTGCAGTGAGCTGAGATCCGGCCACTGCACTCCAGCCTGGGTGACAGAGCGAGACTCCGTCTCAAAAAAAAAAAAAAAGACTTGTGGGAGAAGGGGACTCTACTGCTGTTTTTCTAGGGAACATCCTTGAAACAGTTACAGAGTTCAGAGTTGGGTTTATGGGGTTTTTCTGTTGTTGTGTTTTGAGATGCAGTCTCGCTCTGTTTCCCAGGCTAGAGTGCAGTGACACGATCTCGGCTCACTGCAACCTCTGCCTCCTGGGTTCAAGCGATTCTCAGGCCTTAGTCTCCTGAGTAGCTGGGGTTACAGCACATGCTACCATGCCTGGCTAATTTTTGTATTTTTGTAGATATGGGGTTTCACTACACGTTGGCCAGGTTGGTCTCGAACTCCTGACCTCAAGTGATTCGCCCACCTCAGCCTCCCAAAGTGCTGGGATTACAGGTGTGAGCCCCGGTGCCCGGCTGGGTTTATGTTTNGACTTGTGGGAGAAGGGGACTCTACTGCTGTTTTCTAGGGAACATCCTTGAAACAGTTACAGAGTTCAGAGTTGGGTTTATGGGGTTTTCTGTTGTTGTGTTTTGAGATGCAGTCTCGCTCTGTTTCCCAGGCTAGAGTGCAGTGACACGATCTCGGCTCACTGCAACCTCTGCCTCCTGGGTTCAAGCGATTCTCAGGCCTTAGTCTCCTGAGTAGCTGGGGTTACAGCACATGCTACCATGCCTGGCTAATTTTGTATTTTGTAGATATGGGGTTTCACTACACGTTGGCCAGGTTGGTCTCGAACTCCTGACCTCAAGTGATTCGCCCACCTCAGCCTCCCAAAGTGCTGGGATTACAGGTGTGAGCCCCGGTGCCCGGCTGGGTTTATGTTTCCATTCAGGCTTAGACACTATACCTTTCCCTTTGTTTTGACACCTTTGTAATCTTCCAGCTGGCCCAGACTTGCAGGTTCTTCTGCTCTGGGCTAGCTCTTTGCTTTGATGGGAGCTGTTGATGCCTGTGGTAAACGCATATGTAGGTTTCTGCTGCCAGAGGAGGAACACAAGAGCCAAAACAGCCACTGTGGTTGCCAGTTGTAAAGAGGAAAGGGCTCCCTAGAATTGTCAGACTTGGGAACACCTCAAGACACTAGGCTTCATACTTACTCAAAAAGCTGCAGCTAGGCCAGGCACAGTGGCTCATGCCTGTAATCCCAGCACTTTGGGAGGTTGAGGTGGGCAGATCACTTGTGGTTAGGAGTTTGAGACAAGCCGTGGCCAACATGGTGAAACCCTGTCTCTACTAAAAATATTAAAAAATGAACCAGGCATGGTGGTGGGTGCCTGTAATCCAAGGTACTCGGGAGGCTGAGGCAGGAGAATCACTTGAACCTGGAAAGTGGAGGTTGTAGTGAGCGAAGATCACGTCACTGCCCTCCAGCCTGGGCGACAGAGTGAGACTCTGTCTCAAAAAAAAATAAGAAAAACTGCAGGTGCTAGATGTATGCTGGACTAAGGAAGGCAACTCAGTGTTAGGAGGAGGCAAAAATGAAGACCACGAATGGATCTATAACTACCCTTGTTTGTATATTACCCTCTTTCTGATTTGTCTCACTTTCCACCAAAACCATTTCCTCTCCCATCCTAATCCTTTGTAGGGCATCAGGCTTCTCTGACAACTTAGTCATTGCTTATTGCTGTTTAGTGTGATTCTCACAAGTAGTTACACATCTTTCATCCATTCTCAAGTCTTCTGTTCTCAGGTAATAATTGCCTCCCCTTATTTTCAGAGAATATGACCTCCTTTTAAAGGCAAACCTATCGATTTGATTACCTTCACCCCTGGAACTTTTGCTGTGTCACATATCCCCTCTTTATCTTGTAACTTCAGTTTGTCCCAACAACATTTATTTGTCCAAGTATCACAAGTATGATCAGACTAGAGTGGTGGCAATGGAATGATTTGATCACAAATATGATCAGATCCTTCCTCCTTGAAAACATATCTTAAGGCTGATTGTCCTCTTATTTTCTCCATAATTCTTGACAATGTAGTCTATTTATACTCTTTCTAATTCCTTTCTGCCACTCAGTCCTTAACCCCTTGCAGCCTAGCTTCCGCTGCTTTCACTTTGTTGCACCTTCCAAAGTTACTAATGAGCCCACAGAACCAGTATTATAATCTAGCTTCCCCCTAATCAACAGCTATACCCTTTACAAAGGCTATGTACATTATGCTCTCTGTATCATTTGACACTCGGTGCTGCCTACTGAAACTCTCCGCCCTCAGATCCCATGACAGCACACTATCCTAATCCTCCTCTTACCTATCTGGCAGCAATGTCTAGGTCCCTTAAGGGCCCCACTTCAACCTACTCCAAAGTGTAGGTGTTCCCTTAGACTCAGGCCTTGGCCCTTTTCTCTGACTACGTTCTTTTGTGGCTTTCATTATTGCTTCAACTTAGAAGACTGCTACAGCTTTATCTCTAGTCCCAATCTTTCCCCTGAGATGGCATACTGAGTGTTTAAGTTTCTGTTGGACAGTTTTATTTACCTATTGCTGATACTTAAACATTATTGAAACTTTCAGTGTTTTAGAGCCAAGATATGCCTCTTGGCTGGGCATCGTTGCTCACGCCTATAATCCCACCTGAGGCGGGTGGATCCCTGGAGGTCAGGAGTTCAAGACCAGCCTGGTCGACATGGGGAAACCCAGTCTCTACTAAAAATACAAAAATTAACTGGGTGTGATGGTACACATCTGTAATCCCAGCTACTCAGGAGCTGATGCACGAGAATTGCTTGAACCTGGGAGGCAGAGGTTGCAGTGAGCTGAGATCCACCACTGCATGCCAGCCTGGGTGACAGAGTAAGACTCCCTGTCAAAAAAAAAAAAAAAAAAAAAAAAAAATGCCTCTTGTACATCCAGTTCAACCCAACCTCCTCATTTGATACATAAAGAAACTTAGGGCCAGGTGCGGTGGCTCACGCCTATAATCCCAGCACTTTGGGAGGCCAAGGCAGGTGGCCCACCTGAGGTTGGGAGTTTGAGACCAGCCTGACCAACATGGAGAAGCCCTGTCTGTACTAAAAATACAAAAAAAAAAAAAAAAAAAAACTAGCCAGGTGTGGTGGCGCATACCTGTAATCCCAGCTACTCCGGAGGCTGAGGCAGGAGAATCCCTTGAACCTGGAAGGCGGAGGTTGCGGTGATCCGAGATTAAGCCATTGCACTCCAACCTGGGCAACAAGAGTGAAACTCTGTCTCAAAAAAAAAAGAAAAGGGAAAGAAAAGAAAAGAAACGAAACTTAGGAGACTTATCTAGGACAACACGATGTGTGGAACAGAACTCGGTTTCCAGTCTGATGTGTTTTCCAGTAATCACCAATCAAATTATTCTTTCCTGAAAACATGTCCTGCTACCACTTTTTTTTTTCTGAAAACTTTTCTTTTGCCTCTTTTTTTTTTTTTTTTTTTTTTTTTTGAGACGGAGTCTCGCCATGTCACCCAGGCTGGAGTACAATGGTGTGATCCCGGCTCACTGCAACCTCTGCCTCCCAAATTCAAATGATTCTGCCTCAGCCTCCTGAGTAACTGGGATTACAGTCACCCACAACCATACCCAGCTATTTTTTTGTATTTTTAGTAGAGATGGGGTTTCACCATGTTGGCCAGGCTGGTCTTGAACTCCTGACCTCGTGATCCACCCACCTCAGCCTCCCAATCCCACGCCTGCTGGGATTACAGGCATGAGCCACTATGCCCGGCCAGCTACCACTTTTTACAGTTTCTTCTTCTGTTAGTGCTACCTGTGGTATCGCTAGGTACCATAGTTTTTTTTTTTTTTTTCCCTCTGGATAACTAGGCTTAAAATTTGGTGCCATCTGGTCACCAAATCCTTTTTATTCTTTATTTGGAATATCTCTTAAAATCCATTTCTTCCTATCCATTCCATTGCCACCAGTCTGCTCTAGACTTCACTGTACCAATAGTCTCTTTTACTTCTAATCCCTTTTCGCTGATAACCAGGTTAATTTTCCTAGAACAGTGCTTTGCATATCATATTCTATTCACATTCTTCAATGGCTCTCCAATGCTTTGAGAAGAAAGTCCAAAATCTTTAATCACAGTCTCTATTTTTCCCTGTGCTCCCCTGCATGGTCCCTCTGGTGCAGTTTTTTTTTGTTGTTTGTTTTGTTTTTTTTGACTCCTGAACACTACACCTTTTTGCCCCTAAGATCTTGTTCAAACCTTTCCTGCTTTGCTTCTGTTATCTAAACCCTGCCCTCTTTCAATGACTAACTCAAGTCCATCCTATCATTCTTTCTGTTTTTTTGTTTTGTTTTGTTTTTTTGGGACGGAGTCTGGCTCTGTTGCCCAGGCTGGAGTGCGGTGGCCGGATCTCAGCTCACTGCAAGCTCCGCCTCCCAGGTTTACGCCACTGTCTTGTCTCGGCTTCCCAAGTAGCTGGGACTACAGGCGCCCGCCTCGTCGCCCGGCTATTTTTTTTTTTTTTTTTTTTT
>NW_016806834.1:2197268-2209738 GCF_001698545.2 Rhinopithecus bieti | reverse complement strand
CGATCTCCTGACCTCGTGATCCGCCCGTCTCGGCCTCCCAAAGTGCTGGGATTACAGGCTTGAGCCACCGCGCCCGGCTAATTTTTGTATTTTTAGTAGTGACGGGGTTTCACCATGTTGTCCAGGATGGTCTCAATCTCTTGACCTTGTGATCCACCCGCCTCGGCCTTCCAAGATGCTGGGATTACAGGCATGAGCCACTGCACCCGGCCCAGCCCTAGTAATACTTTACCACTGATTTCTCAAGCAAAAAGTTCTTAGCCTTCCCTTCTCACCAGTTGTGTGGATTTTGACTTTCTGGTATGACTCACTCATCATTTTCTTTCCCCAGTGTGAAGTAACTTTTGGAGAAACAAATGCTTGTTGAGTTGAATTACCAAATAATTGTAAGGAAGGGGCTCCTGTAGTCCCAGCTGCTCCAGAGGCTGAGGCAGGAGGATTGCTTGAACCCAGGAGTCCAAGACTGTAGTGTGAGTGCACTCTTGTGCCTGTGAATAATCACTCCACTCTAACCTAGGAAGCATAGTGAGACCACGTCTCTTAAAAAAATGTAGGAAAGATATTGCCTTAAGGCCTTTAATGTGGTAGGTTTATTTCATAAGTAAGGGAAGCCTTGGAAGATCAGATTATCTTTAATGGGTTATGCAATTACTGAATGGTGGAGAGGAGCCTAAAGCACATCTTTTGAATGCAGTGTTCTTTAATAATAGATTATTTACAGTCTTACTAGAAATGGAGACACTTACGGTAGTTCATTTTCCAATTTAGAATCCTTATCTTATTTCAGTAGGTGTAGCTTAAAAAAAAAAAAAACCCAGAATCCTCATCTGATTGGGTTTAAATATCTTTAGGGTTCTTGAGGACTGAGAGGGCAAAGGAAAGGGAACCTAGTTCTTAGCCAAGCAGAGAGTTCTAGGTGTAGAAGGTCAGATGGCAGAAGATCACAGTTAGTGAGGAAAAAAATGCTGTCAGAAGCTGTGTAAATGAGAAGCAGTTGCAGGCTCAGAATGGTTTATATGTCTTTTAAAAGGATCTGGTCTTAGGGTCAGGCGTGGTGGCTCATGCCTGTAATCCCAGCACTTTGGGAGGCTGAGGCGAGTGGATCACCTGAGGTCAGGAGTTCAATACCAGCCTGGCCAACAGGGTGAAACCCCGTCTCTAATAAATATATAAAATTAGCTGGATGTGGTGGCAGGGGCCTGTAATCTCAGCTACTTGGGAGGCTGAGGCAGGAGAATCACTTGAACCTGGGAAGCGGAGGCTGCAGTGAGCCAGAATCATGCCACTGCATTCCAGTGTAGGCCACAGAGTAAGACTTAAAAAACAACAAAAAATCTGGGGTCAGCACATCACCTCATTCTGTGTGCATAACAATCATATCCTTGGCCTGAAGCTGTTCCCTCTACATTGTCACTTAGCTGAAAGTAAAGATAAGTACCAGGTTGTAAGGTATCCTGTTTCATTTTTCTCTATTTCTCCTCATTCCCAACTCTCCTATTTCTGACCTTCTGGTGGCATGTCTGAGAAGTATATTATGTCTGATGACCTTTCTCTGCCCCTATCTTGCTATCTTGGAAGTAACAATATGAACGATTTTTTTTTTTTTTTTTTGGAGACAGAGGTTCGCTCTTGTTGCCCAGGCTGGAGTGCAATGGCGCCATCTCAGCTCACCACAACCTCTGCCTGCTAGGTTCAAGCGATTCTCCTGCCTCAGCCTTCTGAGTAGCTGGGATTACAGGCATGCGCCACCACACCTGGCTAATTTTCTATTTTCACTAGAGATGGGGTTTCTCCGTGTTGGTCAGGCTGGTCTCAAACTCCTGATCTCATGTGATCCACCCGCCTTGGCCTTCCAAAGTGCTGGGATGACAGGCTTCAGCCACTGCACTCAGTGAACGTCTTTATAGGTCACATCCAGACCCTGTAGTGAGTTAGCTAGTGAGATGAATATTGAACTTGGGAAAACGCATGTGTTATGTATAACTTCACTCTTTTTTTCTGACTTCTCCCTGTAAATCTTTATCTGTATGATTTATTTTGGTAGATTTAGATGGGTCTTCTGGCCATGGTTGTTGAGATGTTTATATTATTGAAAGATCAAAGGATAGCTATTATTTAATGGTAAACAAATTTCCAAAAGGCTCAGTTTTAGTTCCCTTATTCCTAAAGTACAGATAACACAAAACAAGAATTTTGTTTTAGAAAATTAGCTACTTTGACAACAACAAAATTTGTGGTATAGTATTATTTACTGAACCACTTCTTTTATTTATTTATTTGAGATGGAGTCTCCCTCTGTCGCCCAGGCTAGAGTGCAGTGGTGCAGTCTCAGTTCACTGTGACCTCCGCCTCCCAGGTTCAAGCAATTCTCCTGCCTCAGCCTTCCGACTAGCTGGGACTACAGGTACATGCCACCACCCCAACTAATTTTTTGTATTTTTAATAGAGATGGGGTTTCACCGTGTTAGCCAGAATGGTCTCGATCTCCTGACCTCGTGATCTGCCCGCCTCGGCCTCCCAAAGTGCTGGGATTACAGGTGTGAGCCACCATGTCCAGCCGAACCACTTCTTACAGTTTTATCTGGAGAGTAGTGGCTGGGTGCAGTGCCTCACTCGAGTATTCTCAGCACTTTGGGAGGCAGAGGAAGCTGGATCACTTGAGGCCAGGAGTTCGAGACTAGCCTGGCCAACATGGCAAAACCCCGTCTTTACTAAAAATACAAAAATTAGCTGTGCATGGTGGCACAGGTCTGTAATCCCAGCCACTCGGGAGGCTGAGGCAGAAGAACCGCTTGAACCTGGGAGACAGAGACTGCAGTGATGCCCCATATCATATATGGAATGCATCCCCATTTACACTTAAAATTTGAAACAAAGAATCTGAGAAACAAAATATTTCTCATTTCCTTCCTGATTATCTCTTCATTGATACGAGGTTTGCAGAAAACATAAGGCCAGCTCTTATCTTTTGAGAGAAGACTCTCTTCTTACTTCTTTGTCTAAGGTTGTCTATACCCCTTTATATCTGCCTGTTTTAAAAATCCTTGTCAGCCACTATATTTTTTTTTTTTTTTTTTTTTTTTTTTTTTTGAGACGGAGTCTCGCTCTGTCGCCCAGGCTGGAGTGCAGTGGCCGGATCTCAGCTCACTGCAAGCTCCGCCTCCCGGGGTTACCGCCATTCTCCTGCCTCAGCCTCCCAGTAGCTGGGACTACAGGCGCCTGCCACCTCGCCCGGCTAGTTTTTTGTATTTTTTAGTAGAGACGGGGTTTCACAGTGTTAGCCAGGATGGTCTCGATCTCCTGACCTCGTGATCCGCCCGCCTCGGCCTCCCAAAGTGCTGGGATTACAGGCTTGAGCCACCGCACCCGGCCTATATTTTTAATTTAATAAACATTCAGTTTTTGCTTTTCCTGTTTTTTTTCTGTTTTTTGTTTGTTTGAGACGAAGTCTCGCTCTTGTCCCCCAGGCTGGAGTGCAATGGCGTGATCTCAGCTCACTGCAACCTCCGCCTCCTGGGTTCAAGTGATTCTCCTGCCTCAGCCCCTCAAGTAGCTGGGATTACAGGCGCCTGCCACCATGCCCGGCTAGTTTTGGTATTTTTAGTAGAGACAGGGTTTCACCATGTTGGCCAGGCTGGTCTCGAGCTCCTGACCACAAGTAATCCACCCATCTCGGCCTCCCAAAGCGTTGGAATTACAGGCGTGAGCCACCACACCCAACGCACATACTACTTTTATGGTTCTCTTTTTATTGATGACTGGCATTTTACACATACCTATTTCCTGGGTGGAAGTGTTAATATTAGACAGCAGGAGAGTGGTCAGTGTGACACCCTGTGGTTTCAACCCTGGCTGCCTATTAGGATCACCTGGGGAACTGTCAGGAAAACAAAACTAATGCCAGGGCCCAATCTGAGATGAATTAGAATCTCCAGGGGTTGGCACCTGGCTGGCAGCATTTTAAAAAACATACCATGAGATTTCACCAGGATTGAAAATTATTATAATAGACTTGTAGCCTCCTGGCCGGGCACCGTGACTCATGCCTGTAATCCCAGCACTTTGGGAGGCCGAGACAAGTGGATCATTTGAGGTTAGGACTTTGAGACCAGCCTGGCCAACATAGTGAAACCCCGTCTCTACTAAAAATATAAAAATTAGCCGGGTATGGTGGTGCACGGCTGTAATCCCAGCTATTCAGGAGGCTGAGGCAGGAGAATTGCTTAAACCCAGGAGAGGAGGTTGCAGTGAGCCGAGATCACGCCATTGCACTCCAGCCTAAGTGACAGAGTGAAACCCTGTCTCAAAAAAAAAAAAAGACTTGTAGCCTCCTTAGGGACAGAAACTTAGGCTTTTTCATTTGTCTATCTCTTGGATTTACCAAAGTGTCTGGCACATCCGAAGCTCTCATTAAATGTCTTCTTAATGAACATAAATGTTCCTTTTGTTCACCGTTATTTCTAATGTTTTGTCAGTTCTTTCGGTGCGCGTGTGGCTTCATATTGTCTCTGTTAATTATTTCTCTCAGCACTTTGGAGGCCATGTACGGGCGGATCACGAGGTCCAGGATTGTTATCATAGACTTATCTGCTATACATTGGTGATATTACCCCGTCTGTACTATAATTATAATATATTACAAAAATATATATTCTAATTAGCGGTTTTGCGATGTGGCGGGCGCCTGTAGTTTCTCCATGCTACTTCGGTTGGCTGAGGCAGTGATGAATGTGCGTTGATTATCCGGGAGGCGGATGCTTGCAGTGAGCTGAGATCGGCCACTCTTCTTTTTTCTTCTCCTCTGTTTCGCCTCTTTTTTTTTTTCAGCGGCGCCCCCGGGGACCCTCGCACTCCAGCCTGGCTACAGAGCAGAGACTCCGTCTCAAAAAAAAAAAAAAAAAAAAAAAGAAAAGGGGTTGGCACCTGGCTGGCAGCAGTTTAAAAAACATACCAGTCTTAGAATAATTTCCTTTTTTCTTTTTCTTTTCTTTTTTTTTTTTTTTTTTTGAGACAGAGTCTCGCTCTGTTGCCCAGACTGCATGGTCTTCACTCACGGCAACCTCTGTCTCCTGGGTTCAAGTGATTCTCCTGCCTCAGCCTCCCGAGTAGCTGGGATTACAGGCATCTACCACCATGTCCGGCTAATTTTTTGTAGTAGAGATGGGGTTTTACCATGTTGGCCAGGCTGGTCTTGAACTCCTGACCTCGTGATTGGCCTGCCTGGCCTCCCAAAGTGCTGGGATTACAGGCGTGAGCCACCGCGCCTGGCCTCAGAATAATTTTCTAGGTAAGGACTTTTAAGCTTGTATATGTGAGCAGACTGATTTTGGAGTGATCCAATCTTCTGTTTTCCTGCTGCCTGTTAATCACATTTTCTGACTGATGCACTTTTCTGTTTCTTCCTTTTCTCTGCTTTTCCCAAATGTCCTGTCTCTGGCCACTTTTTCTGTATTATCTCTCTCACACTCCAACCGTCTCCTGATCTCTTTCAGCTTTCTCATAGCTGGTAGTTTAAAAATAATTTACTCGTTCTGTAATTGCTCTCCTAATTACAATAGGTGGGAGAGCAAATGAGTCTAGAGGGAGGTGATTAAAGCTTTACCATGTTTGAAGTACAGAGAGAGTCTTACAAGGGAAATAGCCTACGTGTCTGCCCAGTGAGGCCACCACAAAATGCCTGTTATATAACTGGGGGCCCTCACTGGTGCCCGGGGATGAGGAGGTGGAAAGTGGGGGTTGCTAGGAAGCCCTGCATGATTGACTGGGCCCCAAGCAAAGAAAGGTGAGTACACTGGAAGCATGCCCTGTTGACTCCTTTTACGCCTAGTGGGCTACCTTCTAGGTCCATTGAGTCCTTCTGCATACACGTCTGTCCTGACGTAGACTGGCTACACTGACATGTGAATCTGCCACCCGCAACTCCCCCCACTCCAGGCAGCCTGGCTCCTTTTACATAATCATTTGAATTTCACTAAAGCTGGCAGCTGGTTTCTCCTTCGGTATTAGGTTGCCAGGCGCCCGAACTCCAGGCTGATCTGTTTACTCTAAAGCTCTTGATGTGCTAGTCCTTGAACTACTTTTGGAAGCAGAAGCATCATTAGTAACACCCCCTCTGTTCTTGTGTTTTACAAAGCTCTTCTTGCATCCTTTTCTATTAGAGGTAAACTTGAGTAGATACCTCTACTGTAGGAACTCTGGATCATTTGAAGATAATATATGCCTTTTTTAGGATGACTAGAATGTGCCAGGTAAGGGAGAGAATCCTCATCTGGCATCTTGGAATTTATTTGGTCTGTGTTTTGGAAGTAAGTAGTACATCCAGGGAATGCCATTTACCAATCCCCATCATTATATTCTTTCTTTTCCCTTCACCATTCTTATGTTCTTTTATTATTCTTTTTCCTTGTCTTGCCCTTTTGCCTGACAGTACAGGCATTTCCTTGGTAAGATGATCACCTTTGTTTTAGAAGCCTTTTGGAACTCCAGTAGGGTTCCTGAGTCATACTCAACCCCTTCCTCCTCTTGCAGTGTTGTTGCATCCTACTTTTAAACTGTCTGTCATTCTAATAGATGCCTCTTCCTCATATTTATTTATTCCTCATATTTATTCAGGATCTCTGTCCTTTTTGTATTCTCTCAAATCCAGTCTCCTTGTACTTTTTATATTATATATCCAATCTTTTTCAGGGGCTTTTTTCTATATTTTCTCCAGTATACTACTTTCTAGTCCAAAAAGCAACCTTCATTAGACAGTATTAAACACAAGTCTCAGCAGAAATAAATGTTTACATGCTTAGATCATTCTTTTCTCCCAGTGTCCTGTATCAGCTTCCATTTCCTCTTTACTCTGATTGAAGAGTCTAGCCCAGCTCTTCACTCCCTCTTTTACCCATGGATACTGCAACAATTTGTCTTCTGAAATTGGTGGTTTTTGTTTGAGAAGCAGAATACTGTCGTAGAGCACTTTACTACTGAATTCTGCTTATAGTTCCATTTTGTGATCTTGGGCAGGTCAGCCTCTCTGAACTTCAGTTTCCTAATCTATAAAAAGAGGACATTATTTGCCTAAACAATTTCATAGGAGTGTAGTTAGGATGATGGATGTAAAAATGTTACCTAAACTCTAATGTGCCATCGTAGTAAAGGTCATACTATTGAGGCTTTCTGAGCTAATATCCCCAAGAACTGTATATATTGTAAGGTCACTTAATCCCTTGTGCTATGGACATTTATTAGTCATCTAACGGACTCATTTTTGGCATACATTTCCTAGTTGTTCTTCATCAAGTATTTTGTTAGGTGCAAAAGTGAAATACAGATTTGATCTCTAACCTTAGAAAGGACACAACCCGGTGAGGGGTTCAATGTAATACTGTTTGACCAGTGCTATAAAAGAGACATTAGCCGGGCGTGGTGGTTCACGCCTGTAATCCCTCACTTTGGGAGGCCAAGGCGGGTGGATCACCTGAGGTCAGGAGTTCGAGACCAGCCTGGCCAACATGGTGAAGCCCTGTCTCTACTAAAATTACAAAAATTATCCAGGTGTGGTGGTACGCCCCTGTAATCCCAGCTGCTTAGGAGGCTGAGGCAGGAGAATTGCTCGAACCTGAGAGGCGGAGGCTGCAGGGAGCCGAGATGGTGACACTGTACTCCAGCCTGGGCAACAGAGCGAGGCCCTGCCTAAAAAAAAAAAAAAAAAAAGCCATTAACAGTGTGCCATGGTGTTGGTTATCCCTGGACCATCAGCAGCAATATCAGGTGGGAATTGTTAGAAATGCAAATTCTTGGCCCCCTACTCTAGGCCTACAGAATCAGAAACTGGCACGGCAGTCTGTGGTGGTCTTTGAAATAGGGTTTCACAGTCGAGCTTGGTGGCTCATGCCTGTAATCCCAGCACTTTGGGAGGCCCAGGCAGGCAGATCATGAGGTCAGAAGTTCAAGACCAGCCTGACCAATATGATGAAACTCCATCTCTACTAAAAATACAAAAATTAGCTGGGCGTGGTGGTACGTGTCTGTGGTCCCAGCTACTCGGGAGCCTGAGGCAAGAGAATCACTTGAACCCGGGAGGCAGAGGTTGCAGTGAGCCGAGATTGTGCCACTGCACTCCAGCCTGGGCAACAGAGCAAGAGTCTGTCTCAAAAAAAAAAAAACCAAAAAGCCGGCTGCAGTGGCTCACACCTGTAATCCCAGCACTTTGGGAGGCTGAGGCGGGTGGATCACCTGAGGTCAGGAGTTTGAGACCAGCCTGGCCAACATGGCGAAACCTTGTGTCTACTAAAAATAACAAAAATTAGCTGGGCCTGATAGTGGGTGCCTGTAATTCCTACTTGGGAGGCTGAGACAGGAGAATTGCTTGAACCCAGGAAGCAGAGGTTGCAGTGAGCTGAGATTGCACCATTGCACTTCAGCCTGGGCAACGAGAGCGAAACTCCGTCTCGAAAGAAATAGGGTCTTGCTTGCCCAGGCTGGAGTGCAGTACCACGATCATGGCTCACTGCAGTCACAATCTCCTGGGTTAAAGCAATTCTCCCATTCTCCCACCTCAGCCTCTCAAGTAGCTGGGAGTGCAGGTGTGTGAGCCACCATGTCTGGCTAATTTTTTATTTTTTGTAGAGCTGGGGGTCTCACTATGTTGCTCAGGCTAGTGTCAAACTCCTGGGCTCAAGCGATCCTGCCAGCTTGGCCTCCCAAAGTCCTGGGATACAGGTGTCAGCCACCGTGGCCAGCCAGCAATCCCTGTTTTAACAAGCTTTCCAGATGACTACTGCATGCTAAAGTTTGATTTCACCTGAACTAGTTTACAGATGTGATAACAATTGATTTGGGCCTTTGAGGAACAAGTAGGATTTCATCAGGAAGAAAAAGAAAAGAATGATATTTTAAGTAGAGGGAATATCATGAGCAAAGAAAAAACAAGTATGTAGGATGCCTGTAGAACTGCATATACTTAAGTGTGACTACAGCATTGGCATTATAGGGCAGGTGTTTTGTTTTTGTCTTTTGAGACGGAGTCTCCATCTTTCGCCCAGTCTGGAGTGCAGTGCATTGATCTCGACTCACTGCAACCTCCACCTCCCAGGTTCAAGCTATTTTCCTGCCTCTGCCTCCCAAGTAGCTGGGATTACAGATGGGCACCACCATGCCCAGCTAATTTTTGTATTTTTTTTTTTTTTGATACGGAGTCTCGCTCTGTCACCCAAGCTGGAGTGCACTGGTCAGATCTCAGCTCACTGCAAGCTCCGCCTCCCGGGTTCACGCCATTCTCCTGCCTCAGCCTCCCTGAGTAGCTGGGACTACAGGCGCCCGCCACCTCGCCCGGCTAGTTTTTTGTATTTTTTAGTAGAGACGGGGTTTCACCGTGTTAGCCAGGATGGTCTCGATCTCCTGACCTTGTGATCCGCCCGCCTCGGCCTCCCAAAGTGCTGGGATTACAGGCTTGAGCCACCGCGCCCGGCTAATTTTTGTGTTTTTAGTAGAGTCGGGGTTTCACCATGTTGGCCGGGCTTGTCTCGAACTCCTGACTTCAAGTGATCAGTAGGGCAGGTTATTAAAGATAAAGATATGTATATAGGGTGCAATTGTTCAGGCTTTGAGCTTAGACTAGTAGTTCCAAAATCTGTCTGTACATTGGAATCACCTGGGAAACTTAAAAACCTGCCCATGTCCCTTTCCCTCTCCTTTGTGGTTTAATTAGACTGGGGTGTGGCCCAGGGTTTGGAATGTTTAAAAGATCCCTGGGCAGTTGTAATGTGCAGATGATTCTGGGAACTTTAGTGGCTTAGGTCATTCTGTACATTAGGAAAGATTTTTTAGCACCAGAGTGACGTGATCTGATTTAAGACAATAATTGGTATAAGAAAAGAGTGGAAATAGGGCAACCTGTGTATTCACACTTCAGATAAGTTGTTCTTTAGGATTCCTTCACAGCCACTTTCTTGTTCTCATGTTCAGGTTTAATGCCTCTTGTGAGTTTGTTTTTGTTTTGTTTTTCCTTGAGACAGAGTCTCTGTTGCCTCGGCTGGAGTGCAGTGGCACCATCTCTGCTCACTACAACCTCCACCCCAAGTTCAAGGGATTCTCCTGCCTCAGCCTCCTGAGTACAAGCGCCCACCACTACGCCCGGCTAATTTTTGTATTTTTAGTAGAGGCGGGGTTTCACCATGTTGGCCAGTCTGGTCTTGAACTCCTGACCTCAAGTGATCTTTTTGAGATGGAATTTCGCTCTTGTTGCCCAGGCTGGAGTGCAATGGCGTGACCTTGGCTCACCGCAACCTCCGCCCCCAGGGTTCAAGCAATTCTCCTGCCTCAGCCTCCTGAGTAGCTGGGATTACAGGCATATACCACCATGCCCAGCTAATTTTGTATTTATGGCAGAGACAGGGTTTCTCCATGTTGGTCAGGCTGCTCTCAAACTCCTGACCTCAGGTGATCCACCCACCTCAGCCTCCCAAGGTGCTGGAATTACAGGTGTGAGCCACCACGCCTGGTGGAATGGAACTTTAAGTAAGAGAATCACCTTAAGAATCACCCTTAGTGATTTTGTTCTTATTGAAAATGACTCTCCCCAATTGAAGTCTCTTAAATGCCCATTAGTTGAGAATCATTGCTGCAGGGAGACATGTTCTTAAGGGACTGTATCATATCCCTCAGGTGTGTTGTGGTAAAATAGGTTTGAGAACATAACTTTGACTATAAACTCTACAAGAGCAAGGACCATGTAATTAATTGCTTTTTTATTTCCCCACTTTTTTTTTTTTTTTTTTTTTTTTGAGACAGAGTCTCACTCTGTTGCCCAGACTGGAGTAGAGTGGCGCAATCTTGGCTCACTGCAACTTCTGCCTCCTGGGTTCAAGCATTTCTCCTGCCTCAGCCTTCTGAGTAGCTGGGAGGGACTACAGGCGCACGCCATCATGTACAGCTAATTTTTGTATTTTTAGTAGAGACAGGGTTTCACCATATTAGTCAGGCTGGTCTTGAACTCCTGACCTCAGGTGATCCAACCGCCTTGGCCTCCCAAAGTGCTAGGATTACAGGCATGAGCCACTGTGCCCAGCCTTTTTTTTTTTTTTTTTTTTGAGTCAAGGTCTCACTCTGTTGCCCAGGCTAGAACGCAGTGGTAGGATCTCAGCTCACTGCAGCCTCGAACTCCCAGGTTCAATTGATCCTCCCACCTTAACCTCCTGAGTAGAGGAGACTGCTGCAGGCGTGTACCACCATGTTTGTATTATTTGCAGAGACGGGGTTTTGCCTTGTTGTCCATGCTGAAATTTTTTTTTTCTTTTTTGAGATAGGGTCTTACTCTGTCACCCAGGCTGGAGTACAGTGGTGCAAACATGGCACACTGCACCCTCAGTCTCCCCTGGGCTCAAGTGATGCTCCCACCTCAGCCTCCTAAGTTGCTAGCACTACATACACATGCCATGTTGCCTAGGCTGGTCTCAAACTCCTGGGCTCAGTCTGCTCACCTTGGCCTCCCAAAGTGGTGGGATTACAGGCATGAGCCACTGTACCCGGCCCACAGATTCTTATTGAGGCTTCTGTAAGTAGGCAGTTAATGCTCTATTGCCACCATTTCCCACTGTAATTTTTATAAATACCAATTGTTTGGCCAATCGACTTCTGACTATTTGCTAAACTGGGAAAGAGTAATGATGATCCCAAATGTCTAACCTCATTGCTTGCCTTTATACAGAATCCTCACTATGGATGGGCTCATTGAGGACATTAAACGTCGGCGGTATTATGAGAAGCCATGCCGCCGGCGACAGAGGGAAAGCTATGAAAGGTGCCGGCGGATCTACAACATGGAAATGGCTCGCAAGATCAACTTCTTGATGCGAAAGAATCGGGCAGATCCGTGGCAGGGCTGCTGAGGCCTGTGGATGGGACACCCAGTGCGAAACCCTCATCCAGTTTCTTCTCCATCTCTTTTCTTTGTACAATCCCATTTCCTAAACTCAAATCACATGTCTGCAAGAAGGCCTCCAAATATAGAAACAATCCCATTAGTCAGCAGTGGACCCTGTCTTTTATTAAGTGAAAGAAGAAACTGAGTCTGAAAGTAGTCTAGGAGTAGAATGGTGTTTGCTGGGGCTGGAGGAGGGGGCAATGAGGAATTATTGTTTAATGGGCACAGAGTTTCAGTTTGAGCAGATGAAAAAGTTCAGGAGATGATGGCCAGGCACGGTGGCTCATACCTGTTATCCCAACACTTTGGGAGGCTGAGGCGGGTGGATCACTTGAAGCCAGGAGTTTGAGACCAGCCTGGCCAATGTGGTGAAACCCCATCTCTACTAAAAATACAAAAAAAAATTGGCCGGGTGTGGTGGTGCACGCCTGTAGGCCCAGACACTTGGGAGGCTGAGGCAGGAGAATTGCTTGAACTGGGGAGGCGGAGGTTGCAGTGAGCCAAGATCATGCCACTGCACTTCAACCTGGGTGACAAGAGTGAGACTCCATCTCAAAAA
>NW_016806834.1:2167814-2196551 GCF_001698545.2 Rhinopithecus bieti | reverse complement strand
GAGAAAGCATCTATTACTTTTTATTAAACTGTTCTCTGTTAGGTAGAGAGGAGAGGATGCATGTATGTATTTGGAATAAATTCTGCTTCTGAAAACACCTATCAACCAGACTGGAGTGCTGGAATCCTTGCCCAAAGAAATTCTTAAATCTACCCTAATGTTCATTCCTGTTTTCTGTCCTTTTAGTTTTCCTAGCGGAGACTTAAGAGAGGGATGATGGGCTGGGCACAGTGGCTCACGCCTGTAATCTCAGCACTTCGGGAGGCCGAGGTGGGTGGACCACGAGGTCAAGAGATTGAGACCACCCTGGCCAACATGGTGAAACCCCGTCTCCACTAAAAATACAAAAATTAGCTGCGTGTGGTGGCGCACGCCTGTAGTCCCAGCTACTTGGCAAGCTGAGGCAGGAGAATCGCTTGAACCTGGGAGGCGGAGGTTGCAGTGGGCCGAGATTGTACCATTGCACTCCAGCATGGGTGACACAGTGAGATTCCATCTCAAAAAAAAAAAAAGGGATGATGGAGAAGAAATAAAGCAATAGATGGGTGGGACTCAGTAGATTGTAGGAAAGAGGGAATGGAGTATTGAGGGAGAATGGCACAGAGCCAGAAATACCCAACAAGCAGTGCTTTTCAAAGTGTCAGATCAGCAGCATCAGTTTCACCAGAGGGATTGCTTGAAATGCAGATTATGGGACTCTACTTTAGAGCTTCGATATTGGAAATTGAGGTTGGAGACCAGCAATCTATTTTCACAAGCCTTGCAGGTGATTCTGATGCCTGCTAAGAGTTAGAACCACTGCCCTTTGCAGTACTCAAAGAGACTTCATGTGGAGGTTGGCACCATCACTGCCTCTACCCAGCAGGCACTCCTGATTATGTTACTTTTGACAGCTGGGGAAACTGACCACCGTGGGAAGACCAGCTACTGTGCTTTTTCTCCTGCTGTTTTCTCCACCATTGGTTGACTGACAGCCATGCTGTTATTATAAGAGTTAGTGCCAGGCCGGGTTCATGGCTGACACCTGTAATCCCAGCACTTTGGGAGGCCGAGGTGGGGGATCATGAGGTCAGGGGTTTTGAGACCAGCCTAGCCAATATAGTGAAACCCCTTCTCTATTAAAAATACAAAAAAATTAGCTGGGCATGGTGGCAGGCACCTGTAATCCCAGCTACCTGGAGGCTGAGGCAGGAGAATCGCTTGAACCTGGGAGGCAAAGGTTGCAGTGAGCCAAGATCGCGCCACTGCACTCCAGCCTGGGCGACAGAGCAAGACTCGGTCTCAAAAAAGTTGGTGTTGGCCGGGCACAGTGGCTCACGCCTGTAATCCCAGGATTTTGGGAGACCGAGGCGGGCAGATCACGAGGTCAGGAGATTGAGACCATCCTGGCTAACAGGGTGAAACCCCGTCTCAACTAAAAATACAAAAAGAAATGAGCTGGGTGTAGTGACTGGCACTTGTAGTCCCAGCTACTCGGGAGTCCGCCTCCTGGGTTCAGGCCGCTCTCCTGCCTCAGGTGTGCCTCAGGCGTGATCCGCCTGCTTTGGCCTCCCAAAGTACTGGGATTACAGGCGTGAGCCACCACGGCCGGTCAATTCTGTCTTTTAAATATATTTTCTTCCTTTCACAATTGCCATACTTACTAATGAAGCGGGGACTTCAAAAAAAATATGCGGGAACTTCTGTGGTCCCTACCTCTTAGGGCTTGATTGCTTTTACTCCGTTAGCAATAAGGCCAAGTGAATAAAGCATATTATTGGACCCTCCATAAAAATTGCTCCAAAATAGAACACCTTGGGCCAGGCGCGGTGGCTCCAGCACTTTGGGAGGCAGAGGTGGGCGGATTCCGAAGTCAGGAGATCGAGACCATCCTGGCTAACGTGTTGAAACCCCGTCTCTACTAAAAATACAAAAAAAAAAAATTGGCCGGACGCGGTGGCGGGCACCTGTAGTCCCAGCTACTCCGGAGGCTGAGGCAGGAGAAAGGCGTGAACCCGGGAGGCGGAGCTTGCAGTGAGCGGAGATCGCGCCACTGCACTCTAGCCTGGGCGACAGAGCAAGACTCCGTCTCAGAAAATAAATTAATTAATTAAATAAAATAAATCTGAATTTGGTCTTTAGTACATTTTAATGATACTGAGCCATAACATAGTGTCATCTACCACAGTGGTAAGGCATGTTTGTGATAACAGAACCGGGCCTGTTACTTGGCATTATTCCCCTGGGGCTAAAGTTGCTTCTGAGCTCCCTCCAAAATACTAGGAGGTGGCTGAGATTTGAAATTTTCTTAGTCTCTAAAAATTATCCCCCACTTGTTTTAATCTTCAGTCCTATTGCCCATGCTCCCCCAGAGCAGTGAACAATGATGGGTTTTAGCAGCTAGCCCATTGAGAGGCCTCATAAATGCAATAGGTGGCTGGATAAAGTTCCAATCTGCTTATGCTGTGATGATAGGGAAAAAAACTTTCCACTCCTTGCTCTGGGAAGCTAGAAGATAACTTGCATGGTAGTTTAATGAGTAGGGGTTGCACTAATCCTTTAATCCCTGCATTGGTTTCAGAGGAGGAGTGGTTTGGTGTTTACCCAGTTACAGGATGACAGGTAAGTACCTCCTACCCTGAACTTGGGCACTTGTGAAATCTCTTACCTGTAAAGTGAAGTGCCTCTGATAGGCCTGCTCCAATCATAATTTAAGGATCTTGTAATCTAGTGCTCTGGAATCAGGTACCCCTTTAAAATTGGGACTCTGTTGAGTAATTTTGACATTATACTTTCAAGTTTTCAGAATTGCACCAAGTACAAAATAAGAGTTTGTATGTTAAGTGAGAATGCTAAGGAATAATCACTCACTGTATACTAACAAGGTTAAGGAATAGTGTTTACATACGTAACTGAAGGGAAAAGAAAATGTTGGAACTTCCACTATGTGTCAGCTACCTTACATATACAATTTTTACTTAGTCAAAAAAATCTGGATTCCATCATGATCTTGGTACCTTATTTAACATAAACCCTTGTTTCCCCTGTAAAATAAGGATAATGGGGCTGGGCGTGGTAGCTCACGCCTGTAATCCCAGCACTCTGGGAGGCCAAGGCGAGCGGATCACAAGGTCAGGAGATCGAGACCATCCTGGCTAACACAGTGAAACCCCGTTGCTACTAAAAATACAAAAAATTAGCTGGGCGTGGTGGCAGACACCTGTAGTCCCAGCTACTCAGGAGTCTGAGACAGGAGAATGGCTTGAACCCAGGAGGTGCAGGTTGCATTGAGCCGAGATCATGCCACTGCACTCCAGCCTGGGTGACAGAGCGAGACTCCGTCTGAAAATAATAATCATAATAATAAGGATAATGGTATCTATAGTTTTTGTTTTGTTTTTATTTTTTTTTGAGATGGAGTTCTGCTCTTATTGCCCAGGCTGGAGTGCAATGGTATGATCTCAGCTCACAGCAACCTCCGCCTCCTGAGTAGCTGAGATTAACAGGCATGAGCCACCATGCCCGGCTAATTGTGTATTTTTGGTAGAGACAGGGTTTCTCGATGTTGGTTAGGCTGGTCTCGAACTCCCAACCTCAAGTGATCCACCTGCCTTGGCCTCCCAAAGTGCTGAGATTACAGGCATGAGCCACCTCACCAGGCCAGTATCTATAGGTTTTTTAATAAGCATGAAATAATGGAATGCATATCAAGTACTTAGCACAAGTCTGGCACACAGAACACAATGGATGTGAGCAATTAATCATAGTCCCCTAGTTGTGCCAGCCAGACACCTGATTTTTTTTTTTTTTTTTTTAGACAGCATTTCACTCCCGTCACCCAGGCTGGAGTGTAATGGCTTGATCTTGGCTCACTGCAACCTCTTCCTCCCAGGCTCAAGTGATTCTCCTGCCTCAGCCTCCCAGGTAGCTGGGACTACAGTCGTACGCCACTGGACCTGGCTAATTTTTGTATTTTTTGTAGAGATGGGGTTTCACCATGTTGCCCAGGCTGGTCTCGAACTCCTGGGTTCTAGTGATCTGCCTGCCTCAGCCTCCCAAACTGCTGTGGTTACAGGCGTGAGCCACACCCAGCCTAGATACCTGATCCTTGATTCTTCCTCCCCATTCAGCCATGACTAGCATGTGTTTAATCCCTTCTGGCTGTCTCTATGATTAAATGCCACGACCCTACTCCCAGCTACCATCATGACTCTTCTGGATTACTACAACAGTTATTTGACTATCAGCTTACTTTAGTGTTGTCTGGCTTCAATCTATTCACGCTTTGGCCAGTGATTGTTCTAAAATGCAACCCTGATCTTTTCACTTTCCTGCTTAAACTGACCATTGGTTCCCATTGCTTTCAAAACAAAATCTAAACCACTTTAAACCACTTAGCATGGCATTTAAGACTCTTCATGATTGAACCCTGCTTTTCTCTCTACCCATTTTCCCCCTCAAATGCACATCTGGATCACAGCACATGCTGTTTTCTCTCCTCCCTAGTCCACCAGTTCTCAGTTGGAATTTTTTTTTCTCTTTTTGAGACAGGATCTTACTCTGTTGGTTAGGTTGGAGTGCAGTACTATGATCATGGCTCACTGCAGCCTTTACCTCCTGGGCTCATGTGATTTTCCCACCTCAGCCTCCCCAAGTAGCTGGGACTATAGGCACATGCCAACACACACAGCTAATTTTTGTATTTTTTGTAGAGATGAAGTTTTGCTATTTTACCCAAGCTGGTCTTGAACTCCTGGGCTCAAGTGATCCACCCACCTCCATCTCCCAAAGTGTTGAGATTACAGATGTGAGCCACCACACTTGACCCTGGAATGTTTTCTAACATGCCTTCCTTGATCCCTTTACCAACTTTGTATTTTTTTTTAATGTCTTGAGTTTAATGTCTTTATAAGTTTACTTCTATAATAACACAGCTTCTTTCTTTTTCTTTTTTTTTTTGAGATGGAGTCTTGCTCTGTTGCCGAGGCTGGAGATCTTAGCCCACTGCATCCTCCGCCTCCCAGGTTCCAGCAGTTATTCTGCCTCAGCCTCCCAGGTAGCTGGGATTACAGGCATGTGCCACTACGCCTGGCTAATTTTTGTATTTTTAGTAGAGACAGGGTTTTACTATGTTGACCAGACTGGTCTCAAACTCCTAACCTCAGGTGATCCTCCCACCTCAGCCTCCCAAAGTGCTGGGATTACAGGCATGAGCCATCATGCCTGGCCTTTTTTACCACTGTATTCCCAGTGCCTTGTATAATGCCCAACATTTAAATGCTCAGTAAATATCTATTGAAGGAATCTATGACAACAGATATGATCTACTGAGTCTTAATATGTGCCAGGCCCTGTCCTAAATATGTTTTGTTTTATTGTGATAAAATATACATACACGAAATTTCCATTTTAATAATTTTAAGTATGCTATTCAGTATCATTAAGTAAATGTTGTATAATTATCACCACTGTTTCCAAAACTTTTCATCACCCAAAACAGGAACTCTATACCCATTAGGCGTTAACTCCCCACTCACCTCTCTCCAGCCCCTGATGGCCTCTATTCTACTTTCTGTCTCTGTTTGGCTATTCTGGTTACTTCATGAAAGTGGAATCATACAATATTTGCCCTTTTTGTCTAGCTTATTTCACTTAGCATATGATGTTCAAGGTTCACTGTGTTGTAGCATGTATCAGTACTTCATTTGTTTTTATGGCTGAATAATATTCCATTGTATGTATATACCATATTTTGTTTATCTACTCATCTGTTGATGGACACTTGGGTTGTGTCCATCATCTGGCTATTGTGAATAATGCTACTATAAACACAGGGGTACAGATATCTCTTTGAGACCTTGTTTGCATTTCTTTGGGGTATATACCCAGAAGTAGAATGGCTGGGTCATCTGAAAATTCTATTTTTAATTTTTTGAGGAACTACTATACTGTTTTACATAGCAGCTGCACCATTTTATATTACTACCAATAGGGCACAAGGGTTCCAACTTGTTTCCTTCCTTCCTTCCTCCCTCTGGATCTTTCCTCCTTCCTTTTCTGTCACCCAGGCTGGAGTGCGGTGGCATGATCACAGTTCACTGCCACCTTGATCTCTCAGGCTCAAGCTATACACCCGCCTTGGCCTCCCAAAGTGCTGGGATTATAAGCATGAGCCACTGCACCTGACCTCTTTTATTTTATTTTATTTTATTTTATTTTATTTTATTTTATTTTTATTTTTATAGTAGCCATCCTACTGGATGTGAAGTGGTATTTCCTTGTGGTTTTACTTTGCATTTCCCTAATAACTCATGCTGTGGAGCATCTTTCCGTGTGCTTATTTGCCATTTTTTGTCTTCTTTGAATATACATATATTCAAGTGTTTTGCCTGTTTTTGAATTAGGCTGTTTTGACCAGGCACGATGGCTTACCCCTGTAATCCCAGCAGTTTGGGAGGCTGAGGCCAGCAGATCACTTGAGGCCAGGAGTTCGAGACCAGCCTGGCCAACATGGCAAAACTCTGTCTCTACTAAATATACAGAAATTAGCCAGGCCTGGTGCCATGTGCCTGTAATTTCAGCTACTCGGGAGGCTGAGGCAGGAGAATTGCTTGAACCTGGGATGCAGGGGTTACAGTGACCTGAGATTGTGCTACTGCACTCCAGCCTGGGTGACTGAGCAGACTCTGTCTCAAAAAAAAAAAAAAAGAAAAAAAAATTAGGCTGTTTCGTTGTTGAGTTGTAAGTGTTCTTAATATATTCTGGATATTAATCTCTTGCAAATATTCTCTCACATTCTGTGGGCTGCCTTTTCATTCTGTTGATAGTGTCATTTAATGCACAAAACTTTAAATTTTGATGAAGTCCAATTCATCTGTTTTTCCTTTGTTTGACTGCATGTTTGGCATCATATCCAAGAAATTATCGCCAAATCCAATGTCATAAAGATATTCTCCTGTTCTCCTGTATTTTCCTCTAAGAGTTTTACAGTTATTGCTCTTTAGTTTTAGGTTTTTTTTGAGACAAGAGTCTCACCCTAGGCTGGTCACAGTGGCTCACATCTGTAATCCCAGCAGTTTGGGAGGCCAAGGCAGGCGGATCCCTTGAGGCCAGGAGTTGCAGACCAGCCTGACCAACATGGCGAAACCCGTCTCTACCAAAAATACACAAATTAGCCGGGCGTGATGGCAGGCGCCTGTAATTCCAGCTACTCGGGAGGCTGAGGCATGAGAATTGCTTGAAACTGGGAGGCAGAGGTTGCAGTGAGCCAAGATCGCACCAGTGCATTCCAGCCTGGGGCATACAGCGATACTGTGTCTCCAAAAAAAAAAAAGAAAGAATCTCACTCTGTGGCCCAGACTGGAGTGCAGTGGGACGATCTTGAGTTACTGCAACCTCTGCCTCCCACGTTCAAGAGATTCTAGTGCCTCAGCCTCCTGAGTAGCTGGGATTACAGGCATGCACCACCACGCCCAACTGATTTTTGTATTTTTAGTAGAGATGGGATTTTACCACGTTGGGCAGGCCGGTCTAGAGCTCCTGGCCCTGAGTGATCTATCTGCCTCAGCCTCCCAAAGTGCTGGGATTACAGATGTGAGCCACTGCACCCAGCCCTACATTTATTTATTTATTTGAGATAAAATCTCCCTCTGTCATCCAGGCTGGAGTGCAGTTGCATGGGATTATTGATGTGAGCCACTGCACCTAGCCCTACTTTTATGTATGAATTTATTTATTTGAGACAGGGTCTCCCTCTGTCATCCAGGCTGGAGTGCAGTTGCGTGATCCCAGCTCACTGCAACCTCTGCCTTCTGGGTTCAAGCGATTCTCCTGCCTCAGTTTCCCAAGTTGTTGGGACTACATGAGTGTGCCACCACACCTGGTGAATTTTTCTATTTTCAGTAGAGACTGGGATTGATTCACCATGTTGACCAGGCTGGTCTTGAACTCCTGACCTGACCTCAAGTCATCCTCCAGCCTCAGTCTCCCAAAATGCTGAAATTATAGGGGCAAGCCACTGTGCCCAACCCCTAGTTTTTGTATATTTCTTTTTTTTTCTTTTTTTGAGACGGAGTCTTGCTCTGTTGCCCAGGCTGGAGTGCAGTGGCGCGATCTCGGCTCACTGCAAGCTCCACCTCCTGAGTTCACGCCATTCTCCTGCCTCAGCCTCCTGAGTAGCTGGGACTACAGGCACCCACCACCGCGCCCGGCTAATTTTTTGTATTTTTAGTAGAGACAGGGTTTCACCGTGTTAGCCAGGATAGTCTCGATCTCCTGACCTTGTGATCCGCCCGCCTCGGCCTCCCAAAGTGCTGGAATCACAGGCGTGAGCCACTGTGCCCGGCTATATATTTCTTATATTTAGGTCTTAGATCCATTTTGAATTCATTTTTGTATATGGTATGAGGTAGGAGGTCCAACTTAACTCTTATGTATGTGGATATCTGCTTTTCCCAGCATCATTTGTTAAACAGACTGTCCCTTTCCCCATTTTGAATAGTCCTTGGCACCTTTGTCAAAAATCAAGCTGACCATGGCCAGGCGCAGGGGCTCATGCTGTAATCCCATCATTTTGGGAGGCTTGAGGCGGGCAGATCACGATGTCAGCGAGTTCAAGACCAGCTTGGCCAATATGGTGAAACCCTAATAAAAATAGCAAAAAAAACAAAAATTAACCGGCAATGGTGGCATGCACCTGTAGTTCCAGCTGAGGCAGGAGAATTGGCTGAACCCAGGAGGCGGAGGTTGCAGTGAGCCAAGATTGTGCCACTGCACTCCAGCCTGGGCAACAGAGGGAGACTCCGTTTGAAAAAAAAAAAAAGGGCCGGGCGCGGTGGCTCAAGCCTGTAATCCCAGCACTTTGGGAGGCCGAGACGGGCGGATCACGAGGTCAGGAGATCGAGACCATCCTGGCTAACATGGTGAAACCCCGTCTCTACTAAAAATACAAAAAAACTAGCCGGGCGACGTGGCGGGCGCCTGTAGTCCCAGCTACTCGGGGAGGCTGAGGCAGGAGAATGGCGTGAACCCGGGAGGCGGAGCTTGCAGTGAGCTGAAATCCGGCCACTGCACTCCAACCTGGGCGGCAGAGCGAGACTCCGTCTCAAAAAAAAAAAGGGCCGGGCACAGCGGCTCATGCCTGTAATCCCAGCACTTTGGGAGGCTGAGGCAGGTGAATCACCTGAGGTCGAGAGTTCGAGACCAGCCTGACCAACATGGAGAAACCCCATCTCTACTAAAAATATAAAATGAGGCTGGGCGTGGTGGCTCACGCGTGTAATCCCAGCGCTTTGGGAAGCCGAGGCGGGCAGATCACAAGGTCAGGTGATCGAGACCATCCTGGCTAACACGGTGAAACCCCGTCTCTACTAAAACTACAAGAAATTAGCTGGGTGTGGTGGCACGCGCTTGTAGTTCCAACTACTCGGGAGGCTGAGGCAGGAGAATCGCTTGAACCCGGGAGGCGGAGGTTACAGGGAATTGAGGTTGTGCCATTGAAGTCCAGCCTGGGCGACAGAGCGAGACTCCATCTCAAAAAAAAGAAGAAAAAGAAATACAAAACGAGCCTGGCTTGGTGGCGCTTGCCTGTAATCCCAGCTACTCCAGAGGCTGAGGCAGGAGAATTGCTTGAACCTGGGAGGCAGAGGTTGCCGTGAGCCAAATCGCGCCATTGTACTCCAGCCTGGCCAACAAGAGCGAAACTCCATTTCAAGAAAAGAAAAAAAAAAAATCAGCTGACCACATATGTGAGTGTTTATTCTGGGCTCTCTATGCTCCTTTTTTTTTTCTTTTTTTTTGAGACGGAGTCTCGCTCTGTCGAGAGACTGGAATGCAGTGGCGCAATCTTGGCTCGTTGCAACCTCCACCTCCTGCGTTCAAGCGATTCTTCTGCCTCAGCCTCCCAAGTAGCTGGGACTACAGGCACCTGCCACCACGCCCGGCTAATTTTTGTATTTTTAGGAGAGACGGGGTTTCACCATGTTGGCCAGCATGGTCTCGATCTCTTGGCCTCGTGATCCACCTGCCTCGGCCTCCCAAAATGCTGGGATTACAGGCATGAGCCACCCCGCGCCCGGCCCTCCATTCTCTTTGGTTGGTTTATATGCCTGTTCTTATGCCAGTACCACACTGTGTCTTACACATTACATTTAATCCTCATGATACCTTTTTGAAGTAGAGATTCTTATTCTATAATTGAGGAAACAATCTCAGAAAAAATTACCTGAAGGAAACACAGCTAGTAACTGGAAGGCTACAGTTTAAATGTATCCAATTCTAAAAATTGGAAATAAAATCAGTTTTGTTTTGTTGAAATGGAGTCTCCCTCTGTTGCCCAGGCTGCAGTGCAGTGGCGCGATCTTGGCTCACTGCCACCTTCACCTCCAGAGTTCAAGCAATTCTCTTGTCTAGGCCACCTGAGTAGCTGGGATTACAGGTGCCCGCTGCCACTCTCAGCTAATTTTTGCATTTTTTTAGGAGAGAGAGATTTTCACCATGTTGGGCAGACTGGTCTCAAACTCCTGACCTCAAGTGATCCACCTGCCTCGACCTCCCAAAATGTTGGGATTAAGCCACCACACCTGGCCTAAAATCAGTTTCTAGAAACACATTTCTCCACAGGGAATTGAACTCAGACTGTTAGAAGCACTAAAACAAAATAAATTTACAACAACCCTGCAACGTTGAAACTCATTAACCCATTCAACAAACTTTTTTGAGTGAATATTTTGTGAGACATTGGTGTTAGAAGCTGTATGTAGGTGGAGAAACTGACTTGTGAATAAGTTGAGCAGCATGTTCAAGCTCCCCCAACTGGTTCCTTCAGAGCCAGGCTTTATCCTGTTACCTCATGCTGCTCCATCAGGGAAGGTGGGGCTTGGTATGTACATTGTATCTTTAGATACAAAAATCTCCTACTATCTGGGGAATTTGAATAACCTCCCTGAAGAACAACTGCATCTTCTAGTGAGCCTACCACCAAGAAGACATTTTAGAATTTTAGTTTGGATAGTTTATAATATAAAAATAATGGAATTTTTTCCATTTCTCATATAAGAAATTGTGTCATAATACTGGACATCCTTTTTCCAAACTATCTTTGCCCACACACATGTTGTTACGATTTAAAGGGTCAGTAGGGGCCAGGCGTGCTGGTTCAAGCCTGAAATCCCAGCACTTTGGGAGGCCGAGGTGGGCGGATCACGAGGTCAAGAGATCG
The DNA here is from genome assembly GCF_001698545.2 of Rhinopithecus bieti. Lineage (NCBI taxonomy): Eukaryota > Metazoa > Chordata > Mammalia > Primates > Cercopithecidae > Rhinopithecus > Rhinopithecus bieti. Next base: position 2,185,354 of record NW_016806834.1, on the reverse strand, counting down.
AGACCATCCTGGCCAACATGGTGAACCCTCGTCTCTACTAAAAATACAAAAGCTAGCTGGGCGTGGTGGTGCGCGCCTGTAGTCCCATCTACTCGGGAGGCGAAGTTTTAGTGAGCCGGGATAGCGCCAATGCACTCCAGCCTGACGACAGAGTGAGGCTCCGTCTCAAAAAAGAAAAAAAGAAAAAAAAAAAAAAGAAAAATAAAGGGTCAGTAGGTTAGAGCCTCATTTTGGAGAAAAGGAAATATATAGACCTATTGATAGAATGGAGAAAGCAATACTGGTAGGTCTCACTTGTCATTTATTGAGCCCAAAGTGCTGGGATTACAGGCGTGAGCCACGGCGCCCGGCCTGACACCACTATTAAATTAGGGAGAAAGGTTAAGGAGGGGTGGCTAATTCTAGTGATTACGACTGTGAAAGGGTTTACTTTCTACCAGAAAGACTGAACACAAACGCAGAAGCCTCGCTCTTCATTCTATCCGAAGTTTACCTTTGCGCACTTATTCTCCATATGAAGAAAACTGCAAGTAGCCCAATTTCCGCTTCAGTAAGTTAAAAACACTAACTTAGCAGAAATCTAGTTAATAGGTTTAGCTCGGGAAATAGAAAGCAAGAAACTTGCTCAAGGAAACTTTTCGGTTCTACGACGCATGCGTTCAGCCTCCAAGAAAGTGGCAAATACGGCTGCGCGAATTGCCGGCCCAGCCCTCCTTGGTCACGTGTTGGGAGACAGCGGCGTGGCGGCGGCCGTGGCGGTAGCGACGGCAGGCCGTAGGGCGGTCAGAAGGTTTCCGGTTCCGGTGTAACGTTCGGGCTCCGTCTCAGGGGCTGAAGTTTGTGAGGTGAGTAGTGGCCCCGGGCCCAGAGAGGGTAACTCCAGTCCGCGCGACTGTGGCCGGGGGCTCAGTCCAAGGGGAGGATCGAAGCGGGAGGGTTCAGCGGGAAGGAGTGTGAAAGGAGTACCTGGTTTGGTGGAAGAAGAGATTGGAATGAGATTGTTGAGAGGAAAAGGGCGGGGGCGGGAAGGAGACTGGGTAGGGAGACCAGCTCTGAGGTGAGGAGTTTGGGTAGAACAAGGTAGAGTAAGAGACTGGTTGGAGTGACGGAGAGTAAAAATAGAAGATTTGGGGCTGCAGAGGGAAACTCAGGTTCTAGCAAACAAGAGCACGGAGTAAGGAATTCCTTCAGAAGACTGGATTTGGATTCTGCTGCCTGCTCATTGAGAGATCATTGTACCTCGCTCTCCTTCCGCACCCCCATTACCCCTGCACCTCGCAGTTATTGTTGAGCATTTGATTAGTGACAAAGCTAATTACCGTTTGAAACTTTTCTGTCCATGGCTGTTTAGTTTGCACATCATCTTATGGAGGTAACAGTGGCACCTCATTTATTGCTTTGGGCTTTCAAATTGCTTATACTTTCTAGCCTATCATCCAATTCTAGTGGAATATGAGACCCGTTAAGGTGAGGACTCTTGTTAGTTTTGCTCACTGTTTTATGTATCCACTGCACTTAGTACATTGCTTGACACTTGGTGGTTAATAAATATTTATTGAATGAATTAAGATGTAAATATGGCAGTCCTCATTTTGTAAGATGAGTAAACTGTGGCTCCAAAGAATTAATTAACTTGCCTAAGGGCTTGTAAATGGTGGAACTCAGTGTCCCAACTGTTCTGTGTGAACTCTTGTTTTCACTTTCTGTGTCGTCTGGATATGCTGCTTTTGTGCAATACGTATGTAATATGTAGAAATTGGTAGGCTGTATGTTTACTCATTATGGGGTAATAGAGTCACCATTGAATTACTCACGTAACTTGTCACTGAGGCAGAAAATCTTTCAGTCTTAGTTTCATCACTTCAGTCTGCTAGCTTCCTTTGGATATACCAAAAGGGGTTTTTTTGGGGGCAAGTTTTTTTTTTTTTTTTTTTTTTTTGGGACGGAGTTTGGCTCTGTCGCCCAGGCTGGAGTACAGTGGCGTGATCTCGGCTAACTGCAAGCTCCACCTCCCAGGTTCACTCCATTCTCCTGCCTCAGCCTCCCGAGTAGCTGGAACTACAGGCGCCCACCACCACGCCCGGCTAATTTTTTGTATTTTTAGTAGAGACAGGGTTTCACCTTGTTAGCCAGGATGGTCTCGATCTCCTGACCTTGTGATCCGCCCGCCTCGGCCTCCCGAAGTGCTGGGATTACAGGCGTGAGCCACCGTGCCTGGCCAGCAGCAAGCCTTGTAGACTCTAGTATAGAAGCTAAACCTACCAAGAATGTAGAAGTTAATCAGACTGGATTTTTTGGAGAAAAGATGTCTTAAAACATCTTGAAAAACTGATTCCCAGATCTCTGATAAGTGGCACTGCTGGGAATAGCTGAACTTGGAAATTGAGGTCAGTGCAATTTATTGACTCCCATTTAGGCACTTTTTTTTTCCCCCGAGATGAAGTCTTGCTCTGTCGTCCAGGCTGGAGTGCAGTGGCGCAATCTCGGATCACTGCAACCTCCGCCTTCCAGGTTCAAGGGATTCTCCTGTCTCAGCCTCCGGAGTACCTGGGATTACAGGTGCAGGTCACCACACCCAGCTAATATTTGTATTTTTAATAGAGATGGGGTTTCACCATGTTGGCCAGGCTGGTCTCGAACTCCTGACGTCAGGTAATCCACCCGCCCCAGCCTCCCAAAGTGCTGGGATTACAGGCTGAGCCACTGCACCTGGCTTTCTATTTTTTTTTTTTTTTTTGGCGATACAGTTTAACTCTGTCGCCCAGGCTGGAATGCAGTGGCGTGATTTTGGCTCATGGCAACCTCCGCCTCCTAGGTTGAAGTGATTTTTCTGCCTCTGCCTTATGAGTAGCTGGGATTACAGGTGCCCACCACCTCGCCTGTCTGAGTTTTGTATTTTTAGTAGAGATGAGTGCAGTGGGTCATGCCTGTAATCCCAGCACTTTGGGAGGCCAAGGTGGGCAGATCACTTTAGGTAAGGAGTTACCTGGCCGATACGGTGAAACCGCGTCTTTACTAAAACTACAAAATTGGCCAGGCGTGGTGGTGCATGCCTGTAGTCCCAGCTACTCGGGAGGCTGAGGCAGGAGAATCACTTGAACCCAAGAGATGGAGGTTGCAGTGAACCAAGATTACGCCACTGCACTCCAGCCTTGGTGACAGAGTGAGACTCTGTCTCAAAAGAAAAATGAGCGTATTCTTTTCTGAGCTGAAGGATCATCAAGTCAGCTGATGGAGACCCTGTAGATTGAACATGATGATTATCTGTATGCAGAATTCCCACTGGGATGAATATGACCACAGAGAAATGGGACAGAACATTCTTAAGGATCATGAGATTTAATTTAATATCCAGGATGACTGACCTGGATAAACCCTGTTTTACTTGCATATCTTAAAAGAAGGGAGTCCTACATAAGTCAGGGTTGGGTTAGGGAATGCCTGCCTGGAAGTAGGAAGAATGGAGAAGCTGGCCTCTGGATGGGCTTTTTTAGTTTTGTTTTAGTGTTACTAGGTTTGCAAGTCCTTGTTGATATGACAGGATCAAGAAAGAAGCTAGAATTAATATCTCAGACGTAGCTTATTCACAGTTTATTTATTCCACAGATTTCATTGATCAACTTAAGAGTTAGAGTTAAAAATCAAATGGGATCTCTTTCTGCTTTGAGATAAGGTTCTTGGGGAAAATACTTGCCTTCAAATGAGTTGGAAGAACTTGTCTAGGGATTGAGAATAGGGATGGGGAATGCATTCCTGATGTACTAACCATTTCCCTGGATCACTTTAGTCTTTTTTTTTTTTTTTTTTTGAGCTGGAGTCTCACTCTGTCACCCAGGCTGGAGTGCAGTGGTGTGATCTTGGCTCATTGCAAGCTCCACCTCCCTGGTTATTCCCCTGCCTAAGACTCCGGAGTAGCTGGGATTACAGGCGCATGCTACCACGCCCAGCTAATTTTTTTGTATTTTTAGTAGAGACAGGATTTCACTCTGTTGGCCATACTGGTCCCTGACTCCTGACCTCAAGCAGTCCACCCACCTTGGCCTCTCAAAGTGCTGGAATTACAGGCATGAGCCACTGCACCCAACCCACTTTAGTCTTTTCTTATTCTCTAACTTGTCTCTCTCTTTTTTTTTTTTAGGTGTAGTATTGAGTCCAGTTTGAGCTATTGTTCTCTTTTTCCTGCACAATGGCACTGTCTAAGAGGGAGCTGGATGAGCTGAAACCATGGATAGAGAAGACAGTGAAGAGGGTCCTGGGTTTCTCAGAGCCTACAGTGGTCACAGCAGCATTGAATTGTGTGGGGAAGGGCATGGACAAGAAGAAGGCAGCCGGTATGTACCTTTCTGCATCTTTTGTCTTAACATACAGGGTGACCCCAAACACTGAACTTCCCCAAAATTCTCTCTGTTGGGAATATCTAAAAAAAGGGCAGGCCATATTTTATTTTCATCTGTATTATAATGAAAATAGGCTAAATAATAATTTGCTTTTTCTCTTATTGCTTATTTTTTATGTTATTTGTGATAGATTTTAAATCTTTGGCTACCATACTGAGTCACCTAAGTTAGATTTACTTAGGAAGTATGCTTAAGTCAGATAGGCATATTCAGATTCAGATTGACATCTCAACATATAAAAGTCTTTATGAAATACATAAAAAATCTTGAAAGAGGTAGATTTTGTTAATGGTAGTCTCCTACAACTTGCTATTTGGGAAAGGTTAGGGTGGTTATTCATCTTAAACTTGATGTTCCATGTAAACAGGTTGCTCTGACTGTACAACTTCCCACTCCAAAAAATTATAACTATTTTCACCCCATAGGGCAAGGTCATTCAATGTAAGAGAGATGGGAATCGTAGAAAAAAACTTAAAATTTGTTTCACTCCTGGGAATAAAATTCCGGTGTTGGTACCTGTTATAGGCCTACATATAGACTATGTAGTCTTACCTTTCCAATCCTACCACCGCCTTTCTTCCTGTCAGATCATCTGAAACCTTTTCTTGATGATTCTACTCTCCGATTTGTGGACAAACTCTTTGAGGCTGTGGAGGAAGGCCGAAGCTCTAGGCATTCCAAGTCTAGCAGTGACAGGAGCAGAAAACGAGAGCTAAAGGTAGGTTACAATTTACTGTCTAATGAGCTCAGGACTGTTTTGAATGGTAACAGAGTTGCTGAGCTTGCCAGTTCACACCTTGATATCCTCTATTTAGAGCAGCAAATGTTCAAGAGAGGTACTTAGACATTAAAGTAGGAGAGGTGAATTTGTGTCATCACCATCTGAACTACCTAAGTTCATGGGTTTAAATATCCAAATAAATAATTGGTAGCTTTGTCTTTTTTTAGATAACAGGAGTTTTGGTTCTCATGTTTCTCTATATTTCCTTTTTTTCCTTCTTACTGTTACCTATAAACTGATTGCTCTAAGATTTTATGTTTCATTTATTTGAGGCCTAATAAGTTGTTTTAGAATGTGACTCCGCTGGTACCTGAGCTGTAGACCTCATTGTTGCCTCTTTGTAGAGGTTTCTCTGCAATGCACTTGTAGATAGGATACCAAAAAAGTAACTATTATTTATTATATTCTTGAGAGCTTACCATTTGCTCTATGGCATATTGCTGGTCCTCTGGTGCCATAAGTGAAATCCTTGGAGGAGTTGTCGGTAGCCCCTTAACTACTACACTTTTTATTCTGTAGTTGCTGACTGATCCTGGCCTTTTTCAATATTAGCAGTATCAAGTAGTCTATCTTTCTACTCATTTCCCAGTATCTCTCTTTAGAAAAAAAAAAAATTCTGCGACTCCTATCAAACCTTCCAAAGTTCTTTTGATACCTTGGCTATCCCATTGCTTTTCCTGAGGGAAAAGAGTGAATATAATGTCTGCTTGGTCCCCTGGCCAGGCTATGGAACTAAAAAAAACCAGAGAGATTTGTGTCCTTTGTGTTTAGAGCATTGTAGGGTGATCAGAGGAGAGAGAGTGCTTGCCTTAAAACAGTTTGTAATTTGCCAGGCACTATGGCACGTGCCTGTAATCCCAGCTACCTGGGAAGCTGAGGCAAGAGGATCTCTTGAGCCGAGGAGTTGCAATTTAGAAGAGGCAGGGGTATCACAAAATATATATTTACGTATTATAAAATCTAAGTAGCAGTTTCATGTAAATTTTAGGGTTGGCTATAGAATTTCAGACTTATGTTGAATTTTGTTATATTTAAGGGGGAATGATTGAGCCACAGTATACACAGATCTGTACAGTGAAGATTATGTCACGACAGGGCATACTTTTTTTTTTTTTTTTTTGAGGCTGAGTCTCACTCTGTTGCCCAGGCTGGAGTGCAGTAGCACAATCTCGGCTCACTGCAACCTCCACCTTCCAGGTTCAAGTGATTCTCCTGCCTCAGCCTCCTGAGTAGCTGGGATTACAGGCACATGCCACCATGCCCGGTTAATTTTTGTATTTTTAGTAGAGATGGGGTTTCACCATGTTGATCAGGTTGATCTCGAACTCCTGACCTCATGATCCGCCCGCCTCGGCCTCCCAAAGTGCTGCAATTACAGGCATGAGCCACTGCATCTGACCAGTAGGGCATACTTCTGTATGATTGCTGAGGGCATGCTGTGAATGAAGTGACTACATTGGGTGGGATTAATAAAAATGGCTTCTTGAAGGAGGTGTCTAGATAGCTTTGGGATACGGGTCCCATTTTTGGTCCATTCAAGTCCCCACCCCACACAATATATTATGGGAGAGTCCTTTTTCTTGAACTGTAGGAGTTCCAGGAAGCGCTCGCCCCTGGCCGAGGATATGTCCTTGCAAAACACGAGCCCTCCTAGTGAAGAGGGGATGTCACCCAAAGCCTACCACCGGTGTGTACATTTGCTTTTTCCCATTGTCCCTTCCAGTTGGCCACTCTCGGTCCTGTTAAATTCACCTTGCAAATTAGTCATCATATTTGAGTTTCCATTGTTTGATGAAAACAAAGTGTTAATGGGGATTACTGAAGAAGAAAGAGAAAGCCCGTGTCCTGGAAGAGCTTAGACTTAGTTGGGAAAATTATACTAACATTGAAATACTTAACACTTGGCAAACAGAATATCAACAGTGTAATTTAACCTAATATGAACCAAGCTCTTACATGATAAGAGAATGTGAAACAAAAAGTTTAATCAGAGTGGGATAAGGTTGTAATGAGGAAAACTTCTTGGAGGAGGTGAGTTTTAGGCAGGATTTGGAACAGGGGTTGTGGAAAAGTTGAGAGAAATCATAAATGTGGGCAGTAGCATTTGCAAAGACTTTAAGATGGGAACATTTATAAGAACATGGGAATGAAATTTGTTTGACTGGAATAGGAGAATGTTGAAGTTGGGTGAGATGGTCCACTTGGTGGAGAGGCTAGTAGACCCTGCTTCTGGCAGGTGGCTATTTGCAAGGTTATGTCATATTCCCCTGGGAATAGCCAGAAACTGCTGGTAGGGGCTAGGATAATTCTCTTCTCCCCACGGGGAAGGATACAGCTTTTCTTTCATCTTGGGTTCCCTTAGGAGGTGTTTGGTGATGACTCTGAGATCTCTAAAGAATCATCAGGAGTAAAGAAGCGACGAATACCCCGTTTTGAGGAGGTGGAAGAAGAGCCAGAGGTGATCCCTGGGCCTCCATCAGAGAGCCCTGGCATGCTGACTAAGCTCCAGGTTAGTAATTAGGGACTGGAAGCAAAGTGGTTTTGTGAGTTGAAGAAGCAAAAGGTGCATGGGTCTGTATTTATTGTGATTTTTTTTTTTTTTTTTTTTTTTATGGAGTTTTGCTCTTATCACCCAGGCTGGAGTGCAGTGGTGCGATCTCAGCTCACTGCAACCTCTGCCTCCCGGGTTCAAGCGATTGTCCTGTCTCAGCTTCCCAAGTAGCTGGGATTACAGGTACCCGCCACCAAGCCCGGCTAATTTTTGTATTTTTAGTAGAAACGGGGTTTCAACATCTTGGCCAGGCTGGTCTTGAACTCCTGATTTCAGGTGATGTGCTCGCCTCGGCCTCTCAAAGTGCTAGGATTACAGGAGTGAGCCACTGTGCCCGGCTTATTTTTTGTATTTCTTGTAGTAGAGGCAGGGTTTCACCGTGTTGGGTAGGCTGGTTTCGAACTTCTGACCTCAGGTCATCTGCCCACCTTGGCCTCCCAGAGTGCTGGGATTACAGGCGGGAGCCAGCGTGCCTCACCTTATTGTGATCTTGATTTAAATTAGTGTTTAGCATTTGAGGAAGCTTTTTTTTTTTTTGAGATGGAGTTTCACTCTGTTGCCCATGCTGAAACGTAGTGGTGTGATCTCAGCTCACGGCAACCTCCACCTCCCAGGTTTAAGTGATTCTTCTGCCTCAGCCTCCGGACTAGTTGGGACTACGTGCGCACACCACTACGCCTGGCTAATTTCTGTATTTTTAGTAGAAACGGTGTTTTGCCATGTTGGCCAGGCTGGTCTGGAACTCCTGGCCTCAAGTGATCTGCCACCTCAGCCACCCAAACGGCTGGGATTACAGGTGTGAGCCACCGCGCGAGGCCAGCATTTGGGAAAATTTTATTTCTTGCTTTATGTTTTAGCATTCTTTGATTTGACCAGGAGTATTCCAGGTAAGGGTATTGAAATTGCCATTTACTGTGGCAAGCAAGGTGTGTTATGTACGTTATTTGCCTAATTACCTACGTCACTGAGTCATTGAGAAAATTAAATGAAATGATTAGAACTCATCTCGATGACAGAGGAGAATTTCCAAACATAATGCAAAGAAGATATAATCCACTAGTAAATAATTTTAAGTTGACTTTGTATTTTTTTTAACAGGAAATATTTGTGTTTTTTCAATTGATAGTGTTAAATAATTTTGATACCACATGAACAATAAATGTTTACCATTTAATATTTGAGGGGGGTAATAGAACATATACAGAAATATGGATGGGTGGATTTGCATATATGTGATATTTACAGAAGGAAAGAAATGGGTGTTTTTTTTTTTGGAGATGTCTTTCTCTGTCACTCAGGCTGGAGCACGATGGTGCATTCTCGGTTCACTGCAGCCTCCGCCTCCCAGGTTCAAGTGATTCTCCTATCTCAGCCCCTCAAGTAGCTGGGACTATGGGCTTGTGCCACCATACATAGCTAATTTTGTATTTTTAGTAGAGATGGGGTTTCACCATGTTAACCAGACTGGTCTGGAACTCCTGACCTCAAGTGATCTGCCTCCCAAAGTGCTGGGATTACAGGCGTGAGCCACCATGTCTAGCCTGTTTTTGTTTTTCAGGCAAGGTCTCACTCTGTCCTCCAGCCTGGAGTTCAGTGGCGAGATCTTGGCTTACTGCAACCTCTGCCTCCCGGGCTTGAGTGAGTAGCTGGGACTACAGGCCACCATGCCTGGCTGATATTTGTATTTTTTGTAAAAGTGGAGTTTTGGGCCGGGCGCGGTGGCTCAAGCCTGTAATCCCAGCACTTTGGGAGGCCGAGATGGGCGGATCACGAGGTCAGGAGATCGAGACCACCCTGGCTAACACGGTGAAACCCCGTCTCTACTAAAATACAAAAAAAAACTAGCCGGGCGAGGTGGCGGGCGCCTGTAGTCCCAGCTACTCGGGAGGCTGAGGCAGGAGAATGGCGTAAACCCGGGAGGCGGAGCTTGCAGTGAGCTGAGATCTGGCCACTGCACTCCAGTCCGGGCGACAGAGCGAGACTCCGCCTCAAAAAAAAAAAAAAGTGGAGTTTTGCCTCGTTGCCCAGGCTGGTCTTGAGCTCCTGGGCTGAAACGATCCTCTTGCCTCTGCCTCCCAAAGTGCTGGACTTACAGGTGTGAGCTACCACGCCCAGCTGATTATTTTCTTTTCTTTTTTTTCTTTTTGAGATGGAGTCTCGCTCTGTCACTTAGGCTGGAGTGTAGTGGCACGATCTCAACTCACTGCAACCTCCACCTCCTGGGTTCACGCCATTCTCCTGCCTCAGTCTCCTGAGTAGCTGGGACTACAGGCATGTACTACCACGCCCGACTAATTTTTTGTATTTTTAGTAGAGACGGGGTTTTACCATGTTAGGATGGTCTCGATCTCCTGACCTTGTGATCCCCCCGCCTCGGCCTCCCAAAGTGCTGGGATTACAGGCATGAGCCACTGTGCCTGGCCTGATGATGTTTTTTATGGAGAATAGGGATGGATGTATTCACAATATATCCTTTTGCAATTTTTCTTTTTTTTTTTGAGACGGAGTCTTGCTCTGTCACCCAGGCTGGAGTGCAATGGCGTGATCTCGGCTCACTGCAACCTCTGCCTTCTGGGTTCAAGCTATTCTTCTGCCTCAGCCCCCCAAGTAGCTGGGATTACAGGTGCACACCACCACGCCTGGCTAATTTTTTTGTATTTTTAGTAGAGGCGGGATTTCACCATGTTGGTCAGGCTAGTCTTGTACTCCTGAGCTCGTGATCCGCCTGCCTTGGCCTCCCAAAGTGCTGGTATTACAGACGTGAGTCACCGGCCCGGCCTGTAATTTTTCATTTTATTATCTTATTTCATTTTATTTTTTGAGACAGAGTCTCACTCTTGCACTGTTGCCCAGGCTGGAGTGCAGTGGTGCAATCTCAGCTCACTGCAGCCTCCGCCTCTTGGATTCAAGCAGTTCTCCTGTCTCAGCCTCCTAAGTAGCTGGGATTACAGGTGTGCATCACCATGCCCAGCTAATTTTTGTATTTTTAGTAGAGACTAAATTTAGTTTCACCATGTTGGGCAGGCTGGTCTCAAACAACTGACCTCGTGATCCACCTACCTCGACCTCCCAAAGTGCTGGGATTACAGGCGTGAGCCACTGCGCCCAGCACTGTACTTTTTTATTTTTTTGTTTTCTTTCTTTTTTTTTTTTTTTTTTTTTGAGACGGAGTCCTCGCTCTGTCGCCCAGGCTGGAGTGGCAGTGGCCGGATCTACAGCCTCACTGCAAGCTCCGCCTCCGGGTTTACGCCATTCTCCCTGCCTCAGCCTCCTGAGTAGCTGGGGACTACAGGCCGCCCGCACCAACGCGTCCGCTCCGGCCCTAGTTTTTTTTGCATTTTTTAGTAGAACGGGGGTTTTGTCAGCCGTGTTAGCCCAGGATGGTCTCGATCTCCTGACCTCGTGATCCGCGGTCTCGGCCCTCCAACTGCTGGGACTCACACGGCGCGCGGCTTGAGCCACCGCGCCCGGCCTATTTTTTTATTTTCTTATTTATTTATTTAGAGATGGAGTCTCTCTCTTGCCCAGGCGGGAGTGCAGTGGCATGGTCTTGGCTAACTATAACCTCTGCCTTCTGTGTTCAAGCAATTCTCCTGCCTCAGCCTCCTGAGTAGCTGGCATTACAGGCACCCACCACCACACCTGGCTAATTTTTGTATTTTTACTAGAGATGGTGTTTCACCGTATTAGCCAGGCTGTTCTTCAGCTCCTGACCTCAAGTGATTCACCCACCTCAGCCTCTCAAAGTGCTGGGATTATAGGTGTGAGCCACCATGCCTGACCCTTCTGTAATTTTTGAATTTTGAGTATCACCTATTCAAGAAAAAATGTTAAAGACAAATTTTAAAATATCTGGAAGCTCTTTTGCAAAACGCAAGAGGAGTTGTTTGACTATACCCTCAAAACTTATCATTTTGAACTTCTTTAGGACAGAAGGGGTTTATAGAGACTAGGGAGCAGGTCTTTGCACCATCGTCTCTTGTTTCCCAAACTAGTAGTTCAAGTACTAATATCATGATTTTTTAAAAAAAATTAAGTATAGGCTGGGAGCAATGGCTCACGCCTTTCATCCCAATACTTTGGGAGGCCAAGGCAGGCGGATAAGGGGATTGAGACCATCCTGGCTAACAGGGTGAAACCCTGTCTCTACTAAAAATACAAAATCCCTCCTGGCTAACAGGGTAAAACCCCGTCTCTACTAAAAATACAAAAAATTAGCCGAGTGTAGTGGTGGGCGCCTGTAGTCCCATCTACTTGGGAGGCTGAGGCAGGAGAATGGCGTGAACCCGGGAGGCAGAGCTTGCAGTGAGCCAAGATCGCGCCACTGCACTCCAGCCTGGGCCACAGAGTGAGACTCCGTCTCAAAAATAAAAATAAAAAAATTAAGCATAATATTTTGTGTAGGTTCTGTTAGGTTTGCATGCATTATTTAAGTGGTTACAATAGACCTGTAAGGTAGGTACTGTTTTTTTTTTCCCTTTTAGATGCTTAGGAAGTTTAGAGACTAAGTTCCTTATCCAAGATAACAAAGGCATTAAGTGTCAGAGTTAAGATTCAAACTCAGGTTTCTCTGACTCCAGAGTCTCAATCATCACACTGTATTGCTACCTAATATGCCAATCTTGCCTTAGGGACTTGGGTTGAAAAATTCCAGTGCACACTTTTATCTTGACTAAATTTTTTGCACTATGGTAGGCAGTATGTGGTATATTCAAAAAATTTTAAGTGTCTAGACCTGAGAGCCTTGTGTGTTTAAAAACCTGAATGGGAGAAGTAAAGAGGAGAAATTAACAGTTTTTCAATTTTTTTCCTCGAGAGCAGATCAAACAGATGATGGAGGCAGCAACACGACAAATCGAGGAGAGGAAAAAACAGCTGAGCTTCATTAGCCCCCCTACACCTCAGGTATTGTGTCTAGATTACTCTGAAAACAATAGTCTTTGACACAGAATTTCTTGCCATCCACTCAAAATGAGAGACCAGAAGAGGTGACTGCATGTTTCACTTCATAATCATCTACTACAGTCTACCATGATGTGTGTGTGTGTATCTGTGTGTATGCATGTGTATTTGTCTGCCTGTCTTAATGCCTCTGATTTCTTTTACTCTATCTCACAGCCAAAGACTCCTTCTTCTTCCCAACCAGAGCGACTTCCAATTGGCAACACTATTCAACCCTCCCAGGCTGCCACTTTCATGAATGATGCCATTGAGAAGGCAAGGAAAGCAGCTGAACTACAAGCTCGAATCCAAGCCCAGCTGGCACTGAAGCCAGGACTCATCGGCAATGCCAACATGGTGGGCCTGGCTAATCTCCATGCCATGGGCATTGCTCCCCCGTGAGTGTCTATTTCATGGAATACCTTTTCATTTCTGAAGTTTGAGAAGCAATAAATACCTTTGAATGTTACTGATCTGCATGGGCGCAGTGCCTCAGGCCTGTGATCCTAGCACTTTGGGAGGCCGAGGTAGGTGGATCACCTGAGGTCAGGAGTCAGGAGTTTGAGACTAGCCTGACCAATATGATGAAACCCCATCTCCACTAAAAATACAAAAATTAGCTGATGGCCGGGCGCGGTGGCTCAAGCCTGTAATCCCAGCACTTTGGGAGGCCGAGACGGGCGGATCACGAGGTCAGGAGATCGAGACCATCCTGGCTAACCCGGTGAAACCCCGTCTCTACTAAAAAAATACAAAAAACTAGCCGGAGGAGGTGGTGGGCGTCTGTAGTCCCAGCTACTCGGGAGGCTGAGGCAGGAGAATGGCGTAAACCCAGGAGGTGGAGCTTGCAGTGAGCGAGATCCGGCCACTGCACTCCAGCCTGGGTGACAGAGCCAGACTCCGTCTCAAAAAAAAAAAAAAAAAAAAAAATTAGCTGGACGTGGTGGTGCATGCCTGTTATCCCAGCTACTTGGGAGGCTGAGGCAGGAGATCACTTGAATCCAGGAGGCAGAGGTTGCAGTGAGCTGAGATCGTGCCACTGCACTCCAGCCTGGGTGACAGGGAGACTCTGGCTCAGAAACAACAACAACAACAAAATTACTGATCCTCTTTTTCCACAGAACTTAGATCATTTCTCACAGTTCCATATTTCTTATGTGTGATTGATTAACCAGTTGAATTTTTTCTCTTGGCTTCCCTGTTGTTGCAGGGTTTATTATCTTCTTATGATTGATATAACTGAGATTAAGGTTATTCTTCTGATATTGGAGCTCTGAATAGAGCCAGGTTTCCTTCCTGGTTTCAAACTCAGATTTATCCATTAAACCACGTTGTGTGAGATCAGATCTGAGGTTCCTCTGCAACTGGTCAAAGATGTTACACTTTTGTTTTTTAGCATCTACAGTTGGTCTGTCATCCCATGACTGATGTAAGAATTCAGGGATAAAAAAGATAGGATTATAAATTCATATAATTTATAAACTCATTTCATTTGGTTGTCCTATATACTAAAATATCTACTTTGATATTTTTAATCAAGATGTTATTGGCAGGTCGTGGTGACTCACACTTGTAATCGCAGCGCTTTGGGAGGCTGAGACTGGCAGATTGCTTGAGTTCAGGAGTTCAAGACCAGCCTAGGCAACATGGCAAAACCCCATCTCTCTAAAAAATACAACAATTAGCCAAGCATGGTAGAGCATACCTGTAGTTCCAGCTGCTTAGGAGACTGAGGTGGGAGAATTTCTTTGAGCCTGGGAGGTTGAGGTTGCAATGAGCTGTGATTGTGGCACTATACTTTAGCCTGGGCAACAGAGTAAGACCATGTCTCAAAAAAAAGATGGTATTACTCACGGATGAGATTGTTCCCTAGAGTTATTTTATCGTTTTTTTTTTTTTTTTTTTTTGAGAGGGAGTCTCACTCTGTTGCCCAGGCTGGAGTACAGTGGTGTGATCTCGGCTCCCTGCAACCTCCACTTCTTGGGTTCAAGGAATTCTACCTTAGCCTCCCAAGTAGCTGGGACTACAGGTGCCCGTCTAAATTTTGTATTTTTTGTAGAGATGGGGTTGCACTATGTTGCCAAGGCTGGTCTCGAACTCCTGGGCTCAAGCGATCCACCTGCCTCAGCCTCCCAAAGTGCTGGGATTACAGTGTGAGCCACCACGCCCGTCCATCCAAATAACTCTTACAGAGAAGGCACTGCACCCTCAACTTCCTGGGCTCAAGTGACCCTTCTCAACCCCCTGAATAGCTGGGACCAAAGGTATATGCCACCATACCCAGCTAATTTTAAATTTTTTGTTGAGATGGGATCTCCTTGTGTTGCCCAGATTGGTCTCTAACTCCTGGGCTCAAGTGATCCCTCTGCCTTGGCCTCCCAAAATGCTGTAGTTCTAGGCTTCAGCCACCACACCTGGCTTTATTTTGTTTGTTTTTTGTTTGCCTTAATGTTCCATACAGGATTTATTTCTTTGCGGGCTATTTTTCAGGAAGGTGGAGTTAAAAGACCAAACGAAACCTACACCACTGATCCTGGATGAGCAAGGGCGCACTGTAGATGCAACAGGCAAGGAGATTGAGCTGACACACCGCATGCCTACTCTGAAAGCCAATATTCGTGCTGTGAAGAGGGAACAATTCAAGCAGCAACTAAAAGAAAAGCCATCAGAAGACATGGAATCCAATACCTTTTTTGACCCCCGAGTCTCCATTGCCCCTTCCCAGCGCCAGAGACGCACTTTTAAATTCCACGACAAGGGCAAATTTGAGAAGATTGCTCAGCGATTACGGACAAAGGTATCTGGCTTATAGTATAACACAGAATTTAGAAAAAGTTAAGAAGCTGACAGGAAAACATTGTTAAATCTCTATGTTCTAGGAAATTAGATAAATAGGTCATTTAAAGCAGCAATCCTCAACCTTTTTGGCATCAGGGACTCATTTCATGGAAGACAATTTTTCCCCTGGAGTAAGGATGGTTTTGTGATGGTTCAAGCACATTACCTTTATTGTGTACTTTATCATTATTACTATTTTCGAGATGGAGTTTTGCTCTTGTTGCCCAGGCTGGAATGCAATGGCATGATCTCGGCTTACTGCAACCTCTGCCTCTCAGGTTCAAGTGATTCTCCTTCCTCAGCCTCCCGAGTAGCTGGAATTACAGGCATGCACAACCACGCCTGACTTATTGTGTATTTTTGGTAGAGATGGGATTTCTCCATGTTAGTCAGGCTGGTCTTGAACTCCTGACGTCAGGTGATCTGCCCACCTTGTCCTCCCAAAGTGCTGGGATTACAGGCGTGAGCCACCACACCCGCCTTTTTTGGCAGGGGAGGGGGGACGGAGTCTTGCACTGTTACCTGGGCTGGAGTGCAGTGGTGCAATCTCAGCTCACTGCAACCTCCACCTCCTGGGTTCGAGCCATTCTCCTGCTTCAGCCTCCTGAGTAGCTGGGACTACAGGTGTGCGCCACCATGCCTGACTAATTTTTTGTATTTTTAGTAGAGACAGGGTTTCACTGTGTTGGCCTGGCTGGTCTTAAACTCCTGACCTTGTGGTCTGCCTGCCTTGACCTCCCAAAGTGCTGGGATTACAGGCGTGAGCCACTGTGCTGACTTCTATTATTATTTTATTTTAATATATGATGAAATAATTATATAACTCACCATAATCTAAAATCATTGGGAGCCTTGAGTTTGTTTTCCTGCTGAGACGGTCCCATCTGGGTGTGATGGGAGACAGTGACAGATCATTAGGCCTTAGATTCTCATAAGGAATGTGCAACACAGCCCCCTCGCACCCTCGCATGTGCAGTTCACAATAGGGTTCGCTCACCTATGAGAATCTAATGCCACCGCGGATCTGACAGGAGGTGGAGCTCAGACCATAATACAGGTAATAGGGAGCAATTGTAAGTACAGATGAAACTTTGTTGGTTTGCCTGCTGCTCACCTCCTGCTGTATAGCCCAGTTCCTAAAAGGCCACAGACTGGTGGGTTGGGGACCCCTGATTTAAAGCAATGAACAATTTGAAAATATGCCGGACGAGGTGGCTCAAGCCTGTAATCCCAGCGCTTTGGGAGGCTGAGGTGGGTGTATCACAAGGTCAGGTGCTCGAGACCAGCCTGCCCAACATGGTGAAACCCTGTCTCTACTAAAAATACAAAAATTAGCCGAGCGTGGTGGCGGGCGCCTGTAATCCTAACTACTTAGGAGGCTGAGGCAGGAGAATCACTTGAAATTGGAAGGTGGAGGTTGCAGTGAGCCGAGATCGCACTACTACACTCCTGCCTGAGCGAAAGAGCGAAACTCCGTCTCAGAAAAAAAATTTTAAGCAGATTTTACTTCCTAATTAGTTTCTACATAAGTGGAAATATTATTAAATTGAGTTTGAAAATTCTTCACATACAACTAAGTGGAGGGAAACAATTTGAAACATTCTGACTGACTGAGGAAGACTTGCCTGGAGTTAAAATTTCCTGCAGACAGTACACCTGGAGAGTTGAATTGATTGTATATTGAATGACCTTTGCCTTCTTTTTATCCTCTCAAAGTGAAGTTTTCATAAAATTCTATTTCTGTGTATTTACTGTAGGCATATACTGTGGAGTGAAGGGAGAGGGTGAAGGTGAGGATCTATGAAAATGAACTAAATAAATGATAAAGCAGAACAACTCCTTTCTAAACTTTCAGAATGAACTTGTTGCATTAGGTGTAAAGAGTTCAAAGGGGAAATGTTTTAAAATTTGGGATTATTGGCCAGGCGTCGTGACTCACACCTAAAATCCCAGCACTTTGGGAGGCCGAGGTGGGCGGATCACGAGGTCAGGAAATTGAGACCATCCTGGCTAACACGGTGAAACCCCTTCT
>NW_016806834.1:2162863-2166349 GCF_001698545.2 Rhinopithecus bieti | reverse complement strand
TGACAGGTTCAAGTGATTCTCCTGCCTCAGCCTCCCAAGTAGCTGAGATTACAGGCATGCGCCACCACGCCTGGCTAATTTTTTGTGTTTTTAGTAGAGACGGGTTTCTCCATGTTGGTCAGACTAGTCTTGAACTCTCGACCTCAGGTGATCCACCCGCCTCAGCCTCCCAAAGTGCTGGGATTACAGGCACGAGTCACTACGCCCGGTGTTTTTTGTTTGTTTGTTTGTTTTTTAATTAATTAATTTATTTATTTATTTTTTATTTTTTTGAGACGGAGTCTCGCTCTGTCGCCCAGGCTGGAGTGCAGTGGCCGGATCTCAGCTCACTGCAAGCTCCGCCTCCCGGGTTTATGCCATTCTCCTGCCTCAGCCTCCCGAGTAGCTGGAACTATAGGCGCCCACCACCACGCCTGGCTAGTTTTTTGTATTTTTTTAGTAGAGACGGGGTTTCACGGTGTTAGCCAGGATGGTCTCGATCTCCTGACCTTGTGATCCACCCGTCTCGGCCTCCCAAAGTGCTGGGATTACAGGCTTGAGCCACCGCGCCCGGCCTGTTTTTGTTTTTTTAAAGACAGAGTCTCACTCTGTTGTCTGAGCTGGGAGTGCAGTGACACGATCTCGGCTCACTGCAACCTCTGTCTCTTGGGTTGAAGCGATTCTCCTGGCTCAGCCTCCTGAGTATCCAGTACTACAGGCAAATACCACCACAGCTGGCCAGTTTTTATATTTTTAGTAGAGAAAGGTTTCACTGTTTGGCCAAGCTGGTCTCAAACTCCTGACCTTAGGTAATCCACCTGCCTCGGTGTCCCAAAGTGCTGGGATTATAGGCATAAGCCACTGCGCCTGGCCCTGCTCCATCATTCTGATACATGGCTTTAGTAGATTTTATCTTAGCCTTTCCTTGCCCATTCTTTGTCAGCCACTGTTCCAGGGACTTATTATCACTAATGAGAGAACATAGCGTCTATCAGCTGTGGCATGGTAGAAAAAAGGTTGGGAATGACTGCTGTGGAGAGTGTGTTCAACCATAGAGGGACTCAGTTTTCTCATTGTAAAAATTATGTGTAATTTAATTATATATTTTAGGTACATAAATGCTATTTTAGGTATATCAAGCACAAGAACCCATTATGGAGAATGGATTTTTTCATTGTATTTCTGAGACTCCTCTCTTAGAATCATCTCTATCCACATATCGCGTTTTCTTTCCTTCCTACAATTTTAGTACAGAGGAAAATCCCAAGAGAGAAGATTATTTTGGAATCACAAATCTTGTTGAACATCCAGCCCAGCTCAATCCTCCAGGTAATGTATAAATTCCTGAATCAAGTCTCTGTAGCAGCATTATCCACTGGAAATTTACAGTGATGAACATGTTCTGTACCTGTGCTGTTCAATACAGTAGCCACTATCCATGTGTAATTCTTTTTTTTAATTCAGTTTTTTTCCTAACAATAGTTTGTAGTTTGACCAGTGAACATACATTTTAAGTGCATATTCCTGTGCTTAGAATTTCATGAGACAGCCAAGCATGGTGGCTCATGCCTCTAATCCAAACACTTTGGGAGGCCAAGGCAGGAGGATCGCTTGAGGCCAAGAATTCAAGACGAGTCTGGGCAACACAGTGAGACCTATCTCAAGGAAAAAAAATTTGGCTGGGTATGGTGGCTTATGCCTATAATCACTGCACTTTGGGAGGCTGAGGTGGGCAGATTGCTTGAGCTCAGGAGTTCCAGATCTGGGCAACATAGCAAAACCCCATCTCTACAAAAAATAAAATCAGGCGGACATGGTGGTATGCATCTATAGTCCCAGCCTCTTGGGAGGCTGAGGTGTGGAGGATGGCTTGAGCCTGGGAGGTAGAAGTTGCAGTGAGCTGAGATGGCGCTGCTGTACTCCAGCCTGGGTGATACTGCCAGACCTTGTCTCAATAAAAAAAAAGAACCCCAAAAATTTCATGAAGCTTTACATTTACAGTTCCCTGGTTGTTCCTAGGAAGCAGCCCTCAGCTTGCTCCTTTTATAGAACCACATGTTGTCGTGGCATCCACAGTTAAATGCAAATGCAAGAGCTAAACTCTTGGGTTGGTGTGTTACTAGATGCGATATGCTCCACTACCCACTGTGAGGGATGCTAACTCCAAAGGACTTTTTGTTAGTTTCCCAAAGTTGAAACTGGGAAACAAAGTTGCTTTGGTTTTTTTTTTTTTTGAGATGGAGTTTCACTTTTGTCACCCAGGCTGGAGTGCAATGGCGCGATCTCCATTCACTCATTCACTATAACCTTCACTCCCCCGCCGGGTTTAAGCGATTCTCCTGCCTCAGCCTCCCAAGTAGCTGGGAGTATAGGTTCCCACCACCACACCTGGCTAGTTTTTGTACTTTTAGTAGAGACAGGGTTTTGTCATGTTGGTCATGCTGGTCTTGAACTCCTGACCTCAAGTTATCCTCCCACCTCAGCCTCCCAAAGTGCTGGGTTTACAGGCGTGACCCACCGCACCTGGCCCTAATTTTGTTTTCTACATTTGCCAGGGATCATTGAATGAGGGGGTTTAACAGCTTAAAGGAAAACAACTAAGAACACTACTTAAGAAAGAGGCTGGGTGCGGTGGCTCACGCCTGTAATCCCAGCACTTTGGGAGGCCGAGGCAGGTGGATTATGAGGTCAGGAGTTCAAGACCAGCCTGACCAATATGGTGAAACCCTGTCTCTACTAAAAATACAAAAATTATTGGGGAGAGGGTGGTGCGTGCCTGAAGTCCCAGCTTCTCGGGAGGCTGAGGCAGGACAATCACCTGAACCCGGAAGGCAGAGGTTTCAGTGAGCCGAGATCGTGTCACTGCACTCAAGCCTGGGTGACAGAGCGAGAAACGATCGGGCGCGGTGGCTCACGCCTGTAATCCCAGCACTTTCGGAGGCCAAGGCGGGCGGATCATGAGGTCAGGAAATTGAGACCTCTGGCTAACAAGGTGAAACTTCGTCTCTACTAAAAATACAAAAATTAACCAGGCGTGGTGGTGGGTGCCTGTAGTCCCAGCTACTCGGGAGGCTGAGGCAGGAGAATGGCATGAACCCGGGAGGCAGAGCGTGCAGTGATCCGAGATTGCGCCACTGTACCCCAGTCTGGGCAACAGAGCGAGACTCCATCTCCAAAAAAAAAAAAAAACGATAAGAATGTTTTTTAAAAACATACTGCCGGGCACCAGGCCTGAACTGATTTTAATCTTACTGATCCCTTATTAATGAGTTTTCTCCATTTTCTATTTAAAGTTTATATATATATATACACACACACACAGACACACACACATATTTTTTTTTGAGATGGAGTCTTGCTCTATCACCAGGCTAGAGTGCAGTGGTGCAATCTCAGCTCACTGCAACCTCCGCCTCCTGGATTCAAGTGATTCTCCTGCCTCAGCCTCCCGAGTAGCTGGAACTACAGGCATGTGCCACCGTGCCCAGCTAATATTTGTATTTTTTT